>NC_141041.1:7092500-7160000 GCF_052040795.2 Danio rerio
TGCCTTTCCAGCTGCAACCAAGTACTGGTTCACTCTCATTCTCACACACACACACACACACACACACACACAAACATACACTAGAGCCAATTTAGTTTATCCAACTCACCTATAGCACATGTCTTTGGACTGTGGGGGAAACCGGAGCACCCGAAGGAAACCCATGCCAACACGGGGAGAACATGCAAACTCCACACACAAACTGATCCAGCCGAGGCTCAAACCAGCGACCTTCTGACCTTGTGTCGCCCTATATTACTAATTATTAGTGGAGAAAAAAGAAAGTTACTTAATGAGAGAAAGTGGTAAGGCTAGGATATAATTATAATATAAATATATATGTACATTGTAAAAGCGCTATAGAAATATAGGTGAATTGAATGGAATATGATATTGAAAGTATTAGATTTTTTCCTTTTCAGAATTACAGAATTTGTAAAAGAAAGTAATGAAAAAAAACATATTTTTTAATAAATAAATAATAAAATGTTTAAAATTAAAATTGATAAATAATTATGATTAATTAATAATCTTTGCCTTACCTGTTAAATGCACACAGATATAGCATATATTTGTGGTGTGCAGGGCTAGCATGTGTCTGTGTTTCAGGAGCTGACCACGTCTCAGAAGAGCGGAGGAAACGTGCTGCAGATGATGTACGAGAAGCCGGAGCGCTGGGCCTACACCTTCCAGAGCTACGCCTGCATGAGCCGCATCCGCTCGCAGATCAAATCCACCAACGGCAAGCTGAGAGAGGCCGAAGATCCGGTGCAGTTCTTCGAGAGATCCGTCTACAGCGACAGGTGAACAACTCAAAACGTTTACACCTGATATTAACTACAGCTGGGCTAAAAACAAACAAAAACGTATGTTTTAGAGTGCTTTCATACCTGTCTTATTTAGTTTGGTTGAATCGCACTAGAGTTCGTTTTCCCCCTTGGGCAGGTGAGAATGCAGCAATCGTACTCGAGCGCGTACCAAAAGCGGACCAAATAAGCGTACCGAGACCTGCTTGAAGAGGTGGTCTCGGTACACTTTCAAACAAACTCTCGAGCGGTTCGTTTGTGGTGAGAATATAATCCGAACCAAAACAGACCCAACCGCAGAAAGTACTGCGCCTTTTGGACTAATCCAGCTGCCGTAGGTCGATGCACTGTGCATTATGGGATATGGAGGAAAAATATTTGTTGACATCGCTTTACCAGCAGAGAGAGAGAGAGAGGAAACATTACCTGATGGATCATTGGTAATATTTGCGCAAGATGACCATGTCACAGTTTAGCTAAATTAATTCACGCCTCCTCCTGAGGTGACGAGCGATGCATTAAAACATTGTTTTCCAGCCGCGGCCACGCTTCATTCTTGAAATGTATAGTTTGTCTAAAGTAGGGATACAATCAGCCAGCGCAGTCGTAGCTCCATAGTAAAAAGCAACATTTTGTGTCTGCCGGTTTGTTTACTTGCGGGAGTTTATTGGCATTTTCCCGCACATGAATTCTGACCAATCGATAAGCAGTTTAGAAACTATGTTCAACAGCATCTGGCAAATGATGTGGATTTTGTCAGATGACTGCATTTTGGTTCTTTTCAACTGGCTCGGACCAAAGCCAGCAGTGTGGTGTGAAAACGACCCTAAGACGGCAGAAAATGCTACAATGTGTCTTTTATTGACCTTGGTCCGGACCAAATGAAGTGAACTACAGGTGTGAAAGCACCCTTACAATTGACCCTTTTCACATTTCCGGGTTTCTCAGTAATAGAAGTTGTCATAGTTGGGTAAACTTAGAGCCTGGGAATGGGAGAGTACAACAAATACACTTTTTACAATCCTATTTGCTGAAATAATAAAAGAAAAACTCAACGATGTTGTTATGAAGACTTTCAAAAAAAGGAAAAATAAATAGTGTGAGACTTACAACGGCAGCCAGAAGAGAGAACAACATCACACACAGACACTGCATTTCATACACCTTACATGAGCGGTAATTTTTTTTGTAATTTGACGCAAAGATGATTTAATTCACACATAAATGCATATAAATGTTTATATGTTCTTAAAAAGATCTAAGTATTAAAAACTTCCAAGGACTTAAGATGCTGATGACCATAAAACACGTCATAACAGTCTTGTGAAAAGGGTCCATGAGTAGTTTTTTTATGGTATGGAGGTGTTAAATGCTCAATTCTGATTGGCTGATGAACATTCTACGTTAATGCACAGCTAAAGTTGTTCCTGGCAGGTTTTGAGTGCATTAACAGTTAAATCAGCTATATCAGTTATTTTATTTATTTATCAGCTTGTAGCACTGAGTTCTGCTACAGCTTTATGTATAGTTTAAACTATGTACTAATTGGCGATTACTGATTTATATAATATGCATCAAAACAATAGAATAATAGCTATAATTGAATTAGGTCGATTTAATTATTAGAAAAGCTGGCGCAGTAGGTAGTGCTGTCGCCTCAAAGCAAGAAGGTTGCTGGTTCGATCCTCGGCTCAGTTGGCATTTAATAAAGGGACTAAGCCGACAAGAAAATAAATGAATGAATAATTATTATTAAATTATAATGCACACACTAGGTGTAATGCCACATGATGACCACCAGGTGTATAATTTCATTCATTCACTCATTTTCTATTCGGCTTAGTCTCTTTATTAATCTGGGGTCGCCACAACGGAATGAACCGCCAACTTATCCAGCACATGTTTTACGCAGCGGATGCCCTTCCAGCTGCAACCCATCTCTGGGAAACATCCATACACTTTCATTCACATTCTTACACTACGGACAATTTAGCCTACCCAATTCACCTGTACTGCATGTCTTTGGACTGCGGGGGAAACCGGAGCACCCGGAGGAAACCCACGCGAACGCAGGGAGAACATGCAAACTCCACACAAAAACGCCAACTGACACAGCCGAGGCTCGAACCAGTGACCTTCTTGCTGTGAAGCGACAGCACTACCTACTGTGCCACTGCTTCGCCCCATTGTGTAATTTTTTTTCTAATAAATCAACAGTTTTTCATTTATTATTTCTTATAACATGGAAGGTTTTTGACCTTAAAAACCACCCTTGCTATTTTTAATTTTATTTATGATTTATTTATGTTTTATTATACTCCGTGCATCTGAAATAAAGGTTATTCTGTTTTTATGTACTCGTGCACCTAAAATAGTGCACACTGATCACTGTTACAAAGATCAGTAGGATTTGTATTAAATCTATAATTACTGCATCAAACCAAGAGTTCGGGAATCAAAGCTTGAATCGATACCCAGCTCTAATATTAACATCCGTAATCAAACCAAAAGCGTCTCCGCATTTTTGTTATTGTTATGCAACAATTATGTCACCAATTGAAATGAACGCACATGTAATCGGCTTTCTCTTTTAATCACTCTGATGTGTGTGTTGCAGGTACATCTTCGCCTCTAACCTGTACGAGAGCGAGTGTGTGAACGAGACCGAGTGGGCCATCTATCAGGACTGGCACAGCTGGCTGCATAAGCAGTTCGGGAAGCACATTGAGCTGGATGGCATCATTTACCTGAGGGCGAAGCCAGAGGTAGAAATGCACAGCTGGACAGGGAGATGCAAACGTGCCGGGGATTATAGTTTGGATAAACGAAGAGGTTTTTGTGTTACAGAGGTGTTTGGAGCGACTGCATCTAAGAGGAAGAGAGGAGGAGCAGGGCATTCCTTTGGAGTATCTGGAGAAACTGCATTATAAACATGAGTGCTGGTTACAGCACAGAACCATGAGGTACTACACAGACAACACTATATACTGTATATATTTATATTATTCCTAACCTTTGTGTAGTGTTCAAATTGACTACCCTTTCATTATGTTGGTGGCTGTTTATGCCCCATTGACTTCCATTATAATGAAAGTTTTTAAATTCTAAAGCCTTGACACCAAATAATCTTGCAGTGTGTTTGTGTGTGTGTGTTTGTGTGTGTGTGTGTGTGTGTGTGTGTGTGTGTGTGTGTGTGTGTGTGTGTGTGTGTGTGTGTGTGTTTATGGGGGAAATAAATACTGAACATGCCATGTTTTTTCCTGAGAATAATATTTCTAAAGGAGATGTTGACATGCAATTGAACCAAATTTTGGTAAAAATCTAAAAAATACAAACATTAAAAAAAATCAGAGAAATTTTATGTGTATTATAATGGCAAAGAAGAAACTGCTGAACTAATGAATGTAATTATTACGTTATATAAAGGACTTTTTTTGGTAATGGCAGCTTAAAGACGCCTCTCATATGGAGAATGAAGTCACATGAAATGCTCAGGTGTGAGTTCAACAGAGTGTAAAAATCTGGATGTTTCTGTGGGTCTCGTTTGTCAAATCAGATCTTTAAGTAGTATTTTCTATTGGATTCGGGTCAGGTGATTGGTTGGGCCATTCTACAGCTTTGCTTTCTTTCTCTGAAAGCATTCGAGCTTCCTTGGCTGTGTTAGGCTGGATTTATACTTTTGACTGGCGCCACATCACACACCTACGCTGACTGCGCGCTCCCCCCTCAAAATGTACAACGCTTTTATACTCGCCGTGTTTGCCGTTGTGATATTCTTTAAAACGACAGGGGGCGATCAGACGTCCGTCTGGAAGTAACAGAGATAAACAGAGAAGTAGACAGTTTCCGGAATCACGCCATATCATTAATATCATTCAAGATTTTTTAACTAATTATTTTTATTGTTTTTATAAATTATTTTAATGATTATAAGGATTTTTATGACCATTCAAGATTTTTTTAATCAAACTTTGATGCATCATTTGCTTTTGTTCATATCTCGGACAGTTTTACCTATTTAAGTTTATTAAATTGATAAGTGAACATGGTTTGCTCTACAAATATATTTTTATTATGGGAAAAAAAAAAACAGCACGCTTACTAAAAAAATACAGAGGATTTTTAGCTTTAGCCTGCTCCACAATTCACACATCACTGTCTGGATAGTTTCTGTCCTAAACTTATGCTAAAAAGGCAATAATGGTTCAACATTCCTGATTATTATCACCAATAAAGCCTAGAAAAACAGGCCTTCGGTATATTGTAAACTGATGGGTTAAAATGTTCTCTGCTTTCTTGGAATTAAGAAGCCATAGTCTTGCTGAAATGTCCACCCTGGTTTCATCTTCATCCTCCTGCTAATGTAGATGTTGGACTGAAGCATCTAATATTAATTTACACTGAGGAAGGGCAGAGTGTAGCTGAAAAACTACTAAGAGATTTCAGCTGCTGTCTGGGCTTTCACTGCCATTCTACACCTCCCTTACTTCATGTGTTCAATACTTTTTCCCTGTGTCATTTCATTTTATGACACAGAACGTCATTTGTAAACTAATTTGATTTGTTTTCTTTGCATATTTGCCTTTCTTTGTCTCTTACCAACATCTGGTGAAAATCAAGTCAACAGCACCTTTAGAAATATATTTTCTGAGAAAAATAGTAGTGTGTTAACTTATTTCCCCTGCTGTAAATATAGAAAAAGCACAAATAGGTGAGTTTTATGCCCTCATGACTGTGTATGTGTGCAGTATGGACTTTGATTATCTGAATGATGTGCCCGTTCTCACCCTGGATGTCAATGATGATTTTAAAGACAACAACATGATGTGCGCTGATATGATTGAGAAGGTACGACACACACACACACACACACACGCCCTTCAGCTTGTTATGTTAAAGAACACATGTATACAGACTGACCTCTATGAGCATGTTTGACCTTTATAAGCACACACTGAATATTCAGCCATCACGTGCTTCACGATTCTTGGAAAAAGATGAGTGAATAATGAATTTGTGTTTTTGCATTAACCTAATCCAGCACATCACTCGTCAGTGTGTTGGGTGAAAGTGTGAGTGATGCTTGTTAAATGAGGCAGAACTGCAGTGCGTCTTGTGATGAGGGTGCAATACAGGCGCCATTATATACTGCAGAAACTGCACATTATGCATGATTAGACATACTAGAAAGCTGCATATATATGTATTACAGCCTTTGTGGAGCATAAACACATATTTTTGCATGCATTTGATTGTATTACACAGACAGAGCAAGAATAATGCATTATGCAAGAATTAATGCGTTTTGAAGTTGTTGTTTTTTTGTCTTTCCAGGTAAAGGAGTTTCTGAGCACCCTGTGATTATGAGAAAATGTACTTTTGTGTGTGTGTGTGTGTGTGTGTGTATGTGTTTACGTTTTCTGTGTCAAATAGGAACAAAAATCAGGCTTGTGTCCATTAAGCACTTATCAATGTTTTATGTTATTTAAATGTTTTTACCTTTTTGTACTTTCATGCCTTGTGAATTAAATATTAAATAACATAGTAACAACTTTTTTTTTTCTTTAAAGATCATTCGGCTCTGCATGGCTCTGTTTATCAAAAATACAGTATTAGTACAATACTCGTACAACCAAAAAAGGTTTGGTTGTAACCCAACTTTGGGTCAGGTATTGACAAAACTTTAAGGAACTGTCAGTTAAAATTCTTTATTGAAATTTAATCGGAAAAAAAACCCAACTATAGGACCTGACGTTGGTTTATGACAACTCGACTTTTTTAGAGTGTAATATTATGAAAGATTGAAAATTAAACTAGGTTGTTTGTTCATTCGAATGTTGACATCGTGTTCTAACAACACACAATGTGACAATTTTAGTGACGAGCAGTTTGTCTGTCTGCACCAAAGCACGTCATGATTTTGCCAAGTATGATAAGATCCTGGATTATTATCTATATTGATCTTGGAACATAATGTTTTGTTCAAAAATGTAGTTCACACCTATTCCTTACACCTAAACCCAGCCATAACTAAATTATTCCCAAAGGCAGAGTGGAATAATAGTTGGAGAACAATCATGTAGAAGTGTATAGACATAACTGTAAACCTAAACTTACTATTCAGTGAAGTTTTGTAAACTAATTTCCATAAAAGCATGTGATATGATTGATTGCAGCTGGTCTCTCATCCGTAATTAGCAATAATCCAATCAGATTGATTCAAGCTTTCAATAAATGTTCCGAATTTGCCCTACTACCTTATCTTTGTTTTGAAAGAATTCCCCCCTTTCCCCCCATCTCCTCCTTTTCCTCCCTTTACCAGGGGGAGCTCTTCAGACCATTTGTTCTCTGACCTCCTTATATGCTTATTGACCAGGCAGGAGCCCTGGCTCTATTATCTCTGAACTCAGGGTTCTCTCCCGGGACAGCCAAACCTGCTATTAGCGCCAAGCAAATCTAAGTGTGAACTCTTGAATGGTAAAAACGTGTCCCTTAGTTCTTATTGGAATGTTGATTCAGGAACATGTCATGCTTGGCGAAACAAAACTTTGGTTGCACCAAACCCGATGTGACATGACAGAAACATTTAAATGCCAGCCACTGCACTCTCAACGACATAGTTAAAGCCTTTAATCTGATTAATACATATTAAAGCTGTTTAACATTAATAATAGGCTACCGAGTGACTGTTGCTATTGGTCACATTTCTGACTTTAGTTTTCAAGAAGTTTGCTTGTTATTTAATTTTCAACATCTGAGGTGAACTATCTGCTATATTGTAGTGCTTTCAGTAGCATGGCAATAAATGTCACGCAAAATGGTATTTAAACTCATAATGAGAGCATTTAGAACTGAATAATGCACATAATCAGTACCTGAGGTGATCTTTGTCAATAGTATATGCTAGGGCTGCACAATATTGGAAAATCTGATATTGCGATATATTTTTCTGCTATATATATTGCAATATAAATCAGGGTATCTGCAGGGTCTTAAAAAGCTTTTAAGTGTCTTAAATCTTAAAAGCTAAATTGTAGGCCTTAAAAAGTCATAAATCTTCTGAAATTATGTGTTGTAGGTCTTTAATCTTTTTTTTTAACGGGTCCTTTGTTTTAATTTTCCTTTGTTTGTGTATAGCAGGGGCCACCAGTCTCATTCCTGGAGGTCTGGTGCCCTGCAGGGTTTTGCTCCAACTTGCCTCAACACCTGCCTGGTTGTTTCAAGTATACCTAGTACGACCTTGATTAGCTTGTTCAGGTGTGTTTGATTAGGGTTGGAGCTAAAATCTGCAGGACACCGGCCCTCCAGGAACAAGTTTGGTGATCCCTGATGTATAGCTACCCAATCTGGCCATTTACACCTGCACAATCACCCACAATCTCAACAAAACCTTTAACTTTTTATTTAAAAATAGCATTTAATTACTTTCTTACAATTATTTGTTTAAAAAGTCTCTATTTATTTACTGCTGAAGACACTGACCAGATATTTTATTATTAAATTATTATTATTGTATTTTAAAATGCATTAAATTATAATTCTTTTTGATATGGCAAGTGAAAATCTTTTTCAACTGGGATATTGGAATAAAATCCTTAGCATTTAGCCCTGAATAAGTCAAAAATTTAATTCATAATAATCTTAAAAATGTCTTAAATTTAACTGTCTTAAATGTAAATACAGTTTCACAAGATGAATAGCACTACTTGATTTTTTTCTGATGAGTATTCAGGTACAAAAATTGAATAATCACAATGCAATTTTTTTTCTTACATTCCAGTCCAAATATCTAAAAGAATTCTTACATCAAGAAAAATTATTTTTTGTTTGTTTTTTTAAATCCAGATTAAATAAGGCAAAATTAAAGTAGTTTTCCTTTAAAACAAGCTAAATTATCCGTCTTTGTGGTAAGTTAAATAATCTTGTTTTCGCTTAGAAATGTAGATATTTGGACTAGAGACAAAGACAAATTCTAAGAAATAAAAACTTTTTGTTGTTGCATAAATCATATAAATTCCCTATAAATACTGTGTTTAAATACAATTCTGTGTCTTCTGAGCAGCTATAATCCTGACGTAACATTGCATATCTTTGCGATGTGACTATCCGCTTAAGTCTGCTTTAGTCGTGACATAAAGACTGTCCTCGCTACTCGTTTGAATTGAGAAAATATTTGTTTATGATCACTTTTTTTTGTCATAACACACGTTAAAGTGTTTTTTTGTTTGTTTTTTATATAAAATCATGGTGTACACAACAGACTCTGGAATTGCTGCATCACAGACACCAATATTTGCTTAATTTCTAAAAAAAAAAAAAAAAAATCACTTTCTGGCCATCAGATATTAGCATAGAGTCTGGGTATAGAGTCTGAAGTCAGAATTATTAGCCCCCTGAATTATAAGCCCCACTGTTTTTTCCCCCAATTTCTGTATAACCGAAAGATTTTTTTTCAGCACATTTCTAAACATAATAGTTTTAATAACTCATTTCTAATACCGGTTTTATTTTATCTTTGCTATGATGAAAGTAAAAAATTTTTGACTAGATATTTTTCAAGACACTTCTATACAGCTTAAAGTGACATTTAAAGGCTTAACTAGGTTAATTAGGTTAACTAGACAGGTTAGAGTAATTAGGCAAGTCATTGTATAACGATGATTTGTTCTGTAGACAGTCGAAAAAAAATTACTTAAAGGGGCTAATAATATTGACCTTAAAATGTTTTTTTTTTAAATAAAAACTGCTTTAATTTTAGCCAAAATAAAACAATTTTTTTTTCTCAAGAAGAAAAAATATCAGACATACTGTGAAAATTTTCTTTAAAAAATTCAAAGGGTGGTTCATAATTTTGACTTTAACTACTTCAACGATATATATACATATATATTGTGTGTATTTGAAAGTATTACATCGCTTTGTAAACTTTTATTATTACCAATTGTTGCGCCTCCCTATACAGTTTGATAGAGCTCTTGAACCCGAAAAATTATTCGCGTGACGTCACACTAAACAAGTGGATTGCCGATGTGCACACCGTGATATCGATATCCAAATGATATATTGTGCAGCCCTAGTACATGTTGTTGTTGTTCTGCTGCAACATCGCAGAAATAAGAAGCATTTCTAAAATAGAAATTTTGCATTTCGCCGTCGCGGATGGTCACTTACGACAAAAACTGTAGCATTTTAATCGAAAAGATACCTTTTATCACGTTGTGTGTTGTTAGGACATGTTACAAATGTAAAATTTTCTCAAGCTAATTGTTCAGCATCAATACTCCAGTCATCAGTGTCACATGATCCTTCAGAAATCAAGTCTAATATTTAAGAAAATGTTTAAATGCTTAATATTTCTGTGTAAAGCATCATAAAGGATTGCTTGCTAAACAGGAGCTGCATTTACTAGTCGTTTAAAAAACGCATAAATACCTTTACTGTCACTTTTGATCAGTTTTTGCATCATTGATGTGAATAAAAAACATTTTACTTACTGACAACAAACATATGAAAGGTGTTGTTTATATTTTCTACCATTCAGCTTCAATCAAGGCATTCTTTGTCCGGGTTTAAAGGAATAGTTTACACAAAATTAGATGAATCATCATTTTAGCTCGCTTGTGTTTCTTGTAATCTGGATGAGAAGCGCAAATATAAGACTTTTCCAGTAAATGAGTTACAGTGACGTTGTGCGGCTCCTGAGCGCCAGCTGGGGGCGCAGTTCTATAGCTTATTACAAGCAGACATAGCCTTACAAACCTCTGCTATACCTTGAAATGAAATTTCCTGACATTAATGAAAATAACTGAGGTTTTCACAACCATTCCTCAGGATATGCGAGTATATCACGTTCTCCGCCCAGAAATGAATAACGTGAAAGTCATACCGACTGACATTCCTGGAGTTTTTATGAATAGTTGTGGACGTTCTGCTAAATGTTGAATTGGTATACAGCAACAAATACTTGTACTTCTGCACATTTTCAAATAATACAAGGAAAAGTCATGGGTGTTCTGTATAAATAGCTGTATTGGAGACATTTGTACACCAAATTAAATATTCTGTATTTAATTCAGTTTAGTAGTAACTGGAATTTAATCATTGGAATTTATATAAAAAATAATTATATATAGAAATGCATAATAATCATAAACATTTTTATTGGATGATTTGCTTGCATAAAAACTAATGTAATGTGTGTCTAAGGTGTAATTTGTTAACGCTTTACTGGCTATCGTTAATTATTAACGTTTGTATAAATATATAAATACAACTGATCATTGTTCATGTATTTGATTGTGCATTAACTAGTTACCAAATACTTTTGCTTTTAGCAATGCATTAATGAGGCTTTTTAATGTCATTATATATCATTTATTATATGCATAAACATTTTTATTTTACGATTTGCTTGTATAAAATATTAAAAAAATACATTTGTGGAATACTAACACTGTCTCATTAATCATCAATGTTCGAATAAACCTAAAAATTGTTCATGTATTTGACGGTGCATTAACTTTAGCTTTTAGGGGTGGTTTAAAAAAGGCTACTGAATATCAAAATTAAGAAGAATTATACTATTATTTACAAGTGTTGCGCTACTGTACATCATGTTATCTAGTAGTTGACAGAATGCAACCTTATTGATAAAGAATTGCTGCCTCATATTAATATAGTAGTAGTGGGTCAAACCCGTTCATCAACTATTGAACATCATCCATTCTTGTTGTAAGTCTATTTAGAAAAACTTTTTTGATCCACTTCAAATGTTGACTACTGTAATTCAGACATAGTGTGAACCCTAAATAAGCTTATGCACTACTTCTTTAGGGTTCACACTATAAGTTACTGTAAAGAAGTCATGTCATTTAGCAAAGTTTTTTATTTAATCATACCCACTGCCACGGAACATCAACATGACGTCAGATTGACATTGTACCCCAACATCATGGGACGTTGCATTTTGTTTGAAAATTAAAATCAGGTTGACGTCAAAACTCGATGTCGGACGGATGTTGAAATTTGGTTGCTTTCCAACACAACCTACAACAAAATATTAAACGCTTATGATGTTACAGCTTGACGTTGTGTGGTTGTTACCACTATGGCATCTATCAGACGTTGGATTTTGATTACCTGATGAATAAATGTCAGTGTTTGATGTCAATATGACGTTGGTTTGAAATGTTGGTTCGACGTTTGAGATTGGTCACTTTCCAACATGGCTTAAAATCAACAAAATAACGTCATTTCATATCATTATTAAGACTTCAAAATTCACACAAAAGCTGTATTAAAAGTCTGCATTTTTTTATCCACAATGTCGACTAATCCAAATATACTCTGAATCCTAAAAAAAGTCATGACATTCAGCAAAATATTTCACTTAATTGTAGTTCTTGCAAAAGCTGTATTAGAAGTCCTGAATTGTTTTTATTAACTTTAAATGTTGACTACTGTAATACAAATATAGAGTGAACCCTAGTCAACATTTGAAGTGGATTAAAAATTTCAGGGTTTTAATACAGCTTTGGCATGAGGTCTTTCAGGTTTCCTCTATATTTAAATTACAGTAAAGCCGTGAATGTTTTTTTTTATCCACTTCAAATGTCGACTATATCAAATATAGTGTGAATCCTAAAGAAGTCATGTCATTTATCGAAATATATCACGTAATTGTTGTTCATGCAAAAGCTGTATTAAAAGTCCTGAATTGTTTTGATCCACTTCAAATGTTGACTACAGTAATTCAAATACTATGTGAACCCTAAAGTCAACATTTGAAGTGGATCAAACAATTCAAGGTTTGTAACACAGCTTTGGCAGGACTTTAGGGTTCACACTATATTTGAATTATAGTAAAGCCCTGAATGTATTTTTTTTTTGATCCACTTTAAATGTCGACTAATTCAAATATAGTGTGAATCCTAAAGAAGTCATGTAATTTAGCCACGTTTTTCACTTAATCTAAAAGAAAGTCCTACATTTTTTTGATCAACTTCAAATGTTGACTACTGTAATTCAAATATAGTGTGAACCCTAGTCAACATTTGAAGTGGATTAAAAATCCAGGGCTTGTAATAGTGTTTGCATGACTTATTTAGGGTTCACACTACAGAACATTTGAAATGAATTACAGCAAAGAAGTCATGTCATTTCATGTAAGTTTTTTGCTTAATCGTATTTCATGCAAAGGCTGTATTAGAAGCATTTTATTGTTTGGATCCACTTCAAATGTTGACTTTAGGGTTCACACTATATTTAAATTACAGTAGTCGACATTTAAAGTGGATAAAAAAAAATTGCAGCCTCTAATACGTTTTTTGCATTACTTTTTAGGGCTCACATTATATTTGAATTGCATGAGTGGAATTGGATAAAAGAAAAAAAATCTGATCTTTTAATACAGCTTTTACATGAAGTAAGTGAAAAACAGCTTGATGACTTCTTTAGTGTAATTCAAATATAGTGTGAACCCTAAAAACGGATGCAGGTCTTGTTCTACAGTGCTGCATCTCTCATGTGTTGTGTATGTGTCTGTCTGTTCATCCTCCCACTGCTGCGTCACGCTGGAGGAGGGCGAGATCTTTAAATATGGATCAAGACTTAAGACGAGCCTGCGGAGCGCGACGCCACGCGTTTCTCGAGCGGACAGAGAGAGCTCCTGATCCCGCTGCGGAATGACTGCTGGACTGCCCGAATGTACTGTAGTTTGTAGAAGCAGCAGCGGTGAAACATCTCTGGCTCCAGATAAACTCAACTGAACGCGTTTCTGCTTTACGCATCCAGACGCGCTTGAACTTGGAGCGAAATCGCACTTCTTTAAGAGAGAGTTTCTCGCTCGGACGCACTTTTTAATCCAGAGTTCCATAAGAAGAAAGTGGTTCTCTTGGAGAAGAGGACGCCAATTGTCAACATGAGCGACAAAAACAAGTGAGTGCTTTATTTGCATGTGATCTTCCTCATTGGGCTCTGTCGAGATGAGTTGTGTTTCCATGAGTCGGTGTGTGTTGAAACAGCCCTCCCACCCTGCGTCTGTCTTGCTTCTCCACCAAAAAGTAAAGGTGTAACAGTATCCAGGAGGACAGAGCAACAGATCCGCTGCTGGTCTGTGCGGTTGGGCTTCAGGTTTCAACAGCGGAGGTTATTATCTATTAAAGACGTTACGCTAGGCATTTGCGTACGCGCTCAGAAATAAAGCTGCAAGAGCTGTCACTGGGATGGTATCTTTCATTTATTACCCTTTTGTTCCTTAAGGATCAATATTGATACCTTATAGGTACATATTAGAAATTAAAGAATCAATATTTATGCCTAAAAGGTCAGTATTGTTCCCTTAAGGCACATATTATGCTACTTAAAAAGTGTAAAGGTACCACCACACTGACAGATATTTTACTTACATTTATTTCCAAGTGCTTCTAACAGGTCAAGAACATCCTAAATGTTCTTTCAGCACTATAATGGTTTCTTGTACTCTAATTTGTTTGAACAAGAAACTAATGTGGACTCATTAAATTACTGGTTATTTGTGGTTCAATTAAGATACACATTCATGGAAGCCTTTATAAAGGAACGAGAGCTGTCACTGAAGTGGCATCTTTTAAAATTATTACACTTTTGTACTGAAAGGCTCCATATTGCTATCTTAGAGGTGAATATTAGTAATTAAAGAATCCATATTGATCTCTAAAAAGCCAATATTGCACCTTAAAGGCACTTTTTGTTACCTAAAAAGTGCAAACGAGTTACTTTTGTGAAGGCACCACCTCAATGACGTATTGTACTGTTATTTCTGTGTGCTTCTGACAGCTCAGGATCATCCTAAATCCTCTCTCTCTGCACTATAATGGTTTCTTGTACTCTAATTAGTTTGAACAAGAAACACAAATGGCGACTCATTAAGGTAAAGGTTTCTTGTGGTTCAATTAAAAACCACATTGATGGAACCATTTCAGAGCAGAGAAGTGCTTTATTTGGCTTATACATTCAGAAATAAAGGTACGAGAGCTGTAGGTGGTATCTTTTTAATTAAATTATTACACTTTTGTACTTAAAGGGTCAATATTTTCACCTTAGAGGTGTATATTAGTAACTTAAGAGTCTATATTTATGTCTAAAAGGTCAGTATTGTTCCCTAGAGGCACATATAGACTACTTGAAAAGTGTAAAGGTACCACCACAGTGACAGATGTTGTACTTTTATTGATGTCTAAGTGCTTCTGACAGGTCAGGAACATCCTAAATGTTCTCTCAGCACTATAATGGTTTCTTTTTCTCTAATTTGTTAGAACAAGAAACATAAATGACGACTCTGTAAATTAAAGGTTCTTTGTGGTTCAATTGCTGAAAGCTGATTCGCCCTGCTTTGACTGAACTCTTGGAATTTCTAGTTTATATGATCCTGAAGATCTGAGTGATCTGTTAAGTTTGTATTCAGTGAGCATATCTGTAATGTATTGAGGTCCAAGGCCATTTAGTGATTTATAGACCAAGAATAATACTTTTAAAATCTATTCTGAATGTAACTGGGAGCCTGAGGACAGGTGATGTGCTCTGATTTTCTGGTTCTGGTCAGATTCCTGGCCGCAGCGTTCTGGATGAGCTGCAACTGTCTGACTGTCTTTTTGAGAAGGCCCGTGAGGAGGACGTTACAGTAATCCACCCTGCTGCTGATAAAAGCATGAACAAGTTCTCACTGGAAACAAAGCATCTAATTCTTGCAATGTTCTTGAGATGATAGTATCCTGATTTACTAACTGCTTTGACATGAATACTGAAACTCAGATCTGACTCCAGAATCACACTCTTCTTGACCTTAATTTTTGTTGTTTGACCTTTAGAGCCAAGGTGCGCATTCACCTTGTGAACCTCATCTCTGTTTCCCAAATGCACTGAAGTGCAGTTTTCTTTTTGTTCAACTGAAGAAAATTTTGGCACATCCAACTGTTAATTTCATCAATGCATTGGCAAAGGATGTCAATAGGGCTGTAGGCAATAAGGCTGTAGGCAATAAGGCTATGTAAATTTGAGTCTGATCAGCATAGCTGTGGTAGGTTTGGTTCTTTTTCCTGATTTGATACCTTAAAAGCACATTTTAATACCTAAAAAGTGTAAAGGCACCATCACAGAGACAGATCATTATTTTGGGTGTACTTCTGACAGCTCAGGAACATCGTAAATTTTCTCTCAGTTGTGTAATGGTTTCTTGTACTCTTAGTTTGAACAAGAAAAACAAATGGCGGCTCAATAAATTGAAGTTTTCTTAGTGTTCAATTAAGAACCACATTCATGTAACCATTTCAGAGACGAGAAGTACTTTATGGCTTATATACTCTCAGAAAAAAGTGAGGTGAAATCTTTTTAATTAAATTATTACACTTCCAAGGGTCCATATTGGTACATTAGAGGTGAATATTAGTAATTAAAGAATCCATACTGATATAAAAAAGGTCAATATTGTACCCTAAAGGCACATATTAGTACCTAAAAAGTACAAAGGGGTTTCTTTTGTAAAGGTACCATCACAGTGACAGATATTGTACTGTTATTTCTGTGTGCTTCTGACAGCTCAGGAACATCCTAAATGTTCTCGCTGCAGTGTAATGGTTTCTTGTACTCTAATTAGTTTGAACAAGAAACTTGTAATGGCTTAAGAACCACATTTATGTAACCATTTCAGAGAAGAGAAGTGCTTTATGGCTTATACACTCTCAGAAATCAAGGCATGAGAGCTGTTACTGCCTTTTCAGAAGGTACAAATTAGTGCCATATTAGTACCTGTTGGACTTTTGTCATTGAGGGGTGTCATTAAGAATGTTCAACATCCTTTGAATCTCTTCACAAAAGGTTCTTCATAGTGGATGATGGTTCTTCAGACTATTAAATGTTGTTCACTCTAAAGGGTTCTTTCTTTGGTGAACCTGAAATGGTTTGTTACTGTGAAAAACACGTTTGGAACCTTTAGTTTTTCAGATTTTATTGATATCTGTGATTTTGGGAAGAACCTTTGATGTTAATTCACAATTAAACACATTCAGGGTTTCCACAGGTCTTTTTCTGTGAATTTAGGTCTTAAATGATTTCCACACTCATGAGGTTTATTCAGAGAATTTTGAAATATTCGATGTAAAAGTACTTCAAAAGTGAGTCCGATCATCCTTTTGTATTGTAACATTGAAATGTTGCTGTAAAAAACAGCTGTTCGTGTGTTTCCTAAACATTACAAATAGTTCTAAACTTAATACTTGCTGTATTGTTTTTTTCTTCTTTAGTCTTAAAACAATCTTTAAAAAGTCTTTAAAGATTTACCATCATAAAACCTGCAGAAGACTCAACATTGGCTCTTTATTTAGCTGGTTCCTAAAAACTATTAATTCAACAGAAGGTTCTTGACAGAGTTAGAGGGTATTTAGAGAAGGGAAACGGTTTTTCACTGACTGATCACTGAATGATTGTAGGGGAACCAAAAGTGGTTCTGTGTCATCACTGCAGAAACCCTCTCTCAAAGAGGCTCTTTGGGAATGTTATTTCTATTCGTGTAGAGACTTTTTAGTGCATAAAATTATTTCTTACAGCTCGAATTCTTAAAATCAGAAGTTTTGTATCAGACTCTCTGTTTCTGTGCAGAACCATGAGCCTTCTTAGTGCGTGTACTGTATGATTGATTAGATATTTGTAGATATTCATTGAGAAGAAACTACTCACAGAAAAGTTCTTTAAGAAACCCAAATTTTATTTTATTTATTTTTTAAACTCTCGATCTTTCCAGGAATAATCTTTACCATCCCTTTCAGTGCACAAAATACTCTTTATGGTTGAAAAGAAGCTCCGTTTATCTTGTTCTTTGGGGAACTCAAAATATATATTTTTCTCTAAACATCTCTTTAGAACTTTTATTGTGGAGATTTTTTGATATTTTTTTTATTTCTTCAGAAACAATCTTTAAACCGTGTTGTTTCAAAACCCAACAATGAGAACCAGTTTTTGAATCATTCCGTAGGAGAACGGCAAGGTTCCATGAGAACCTTTTACATCCACAGAGCCTCTCCATAGCAAAACATTTTATTATAGTGGAAAAAAGTTAGGTCCCACTTTGTATTAAGTGTCCCTAACTATGTACTTGCATCAAAAAAATAAATACAATGTACTTACTGAGTTTATAATGTATTTGAGAACACTTGTGGTGGTTTTGAGTTGGAAAAGGGGTTGGGTTATGAACAGTTTGGTGGTATGGGTAGGTTTAAGGGTGGGTTAAGATGTAAGGGATGGTCAACAGTGTATTTACAAATGTAACTACAAAAATTAATTACAGATGTAATTACATACATGTATTAATCAAGCATAAGTACACAATAAATACATGTATTTACACAATAAGTACATTGTAACAAACTATTAATTCCTGTGTAAGTACATATTAGTTAAGGCCACTTAATATAAAGTGGGACCAAAAGTTATTTTAAGAACAATTCACTGAAAGGTATTTTGTTGCACTAAAAATGGTTCTTACTAAAAACAGCATTTGGAACCATTATTTTTCAGAGTGTAGATCAGGGGTGTCCTAACTCTGTCCTGGAGAGCTGGTGTCCTGCATAGTTTAGCTCCAACTTCCTTCAACATACCAACCTGGAAAGTTCTACCATGCCTAGAAAAAGCTTGATTAGCTGGTTCAAGTATGTTTAATTGGGGTTGTATGTAACCAAAATATGCGGGACACTGGCCTTCCAGGAACGAGTTTGGACACCCCTGCTGTAGATGGTCAGAATGGGTCTTGATGAAGAACAGGATCTTACAATGGAGCTTCAAAAACTCTTTTGCTCTCTGAAGAGAAGAAACTCTCAAAAGACAAACTTTCAAAAAGTTTGATACTTTTGGTTCGCCAAATAATTAGGAGAACGCTTAGCTTGAGAACTATTTTTCCCTAGTGTGAAGCTATAGAAACTTTTGTGCAAATAAAAAAAAATCCATGGATGTTCAACATGGTGATATAAATGCCAATATAGAGCTTCACGTGTGCTGTAGCTGGACCTTTGCTGAACCCAAGAGCTACTGAAGAAGCTTTAAGTGAATGAAATCTCTTTGTGTCACATGACGTATGATGTAGTGCGCTCTATTCATTCTTCTGGTTCTGCCTAGTGGCGCTGCTTTAAGTCGCCCTCTTTACAGTTTCCCTGAAGCTGTGGCTTGAACGGTCGGAGTAATCTGCTTCTAAGAAGCTCCTGTCAAAACCAATTAGGTCCTTAGTGTCCAGGAGCAATGTGTGTGTGGCTCAGCGTTCCAGAAACTGGTGGCTGGATATAATGAAAGCTGCAAACAGGATTCGATCTCTTTTTAGTTCACTTGCAACTTGTGCTGTCATAGAAAAGAGGCAGCTGCCTGCAGGGATCACACCACTCCACCAATAGGCTTCTTCAGATGCATCCTGTGGTGTCTGGTTTCTTACACAGTGCTGGAGTCTGTTACATTTTTTTTACAATTCTTACAAAAAGTAGTGTGGTGGTAGTTTAAAGTACACATGAAATCAGAACTAGCCATATTGATTTTGCTAGCTCACATTGCTAGTTTTGCGATGACCAATTTATCTGTGCATGTCATTAAGAAACAAATATTGTTTGCTCTTGTAATCTTTAATTGTAATCTGAAAATGGACTTCCTGTTAGTTTTCAGTGAAATTCTCAGATTATGTCAGCCTGAGGTATTGGGGCGTGGCTGACATGCTTAACCACGCCCCTCCAACTGTCAGTCTTGACAACGCTGTGGTATAAGTGTGTGTTAGGTTCTACTGACTCTCCCGAAACTCTTTATGAAAAAAATGCTTGGTTTACTATATCCAATCAGCTCGCAGTATTAAAAACAAGCCCCGCCCCACACTGTTTGCTCATTCAATATTTTGGTTCTCCAGAAACTGTCAAAATATGAAGAAAAAAAAAATAGTCGCAGCTTTCGTTTCATGTAGACTTTGAGATATACTACGGTACTTAATTACATTCATAGTGTGAACAATATTGAATTCCTGGAGTTTTCCGGGAGACAGAACACAATACGCGAGAAGGGCTGGGAGATGGGTCTGAAATACGGGAGACTCCCGGAAAAAACGGGAGTGTTGTCAGGTATGTTGTAGCTATGTTTTTGGAAATTCAGTGTATAATTTGGACCATTTAGTAGGACTATTGCACATATGTATATCATAACCAACAAATAAGTCAATCAAACTACCAAGTTTTATGGTCATATACCATAGTATTAACATGTTTTTGTCTTCACCTAATATTATCAATGTATTTTGGTAAATGGCATATTTACAAATATGTAATGGGGGGTGCTGGTTCAGTGGTTAGCACTGTCGCCTCACAGTAAAAAGGTTGCTGGTTTGAGCCCTGGCTGGGTCAGATGGCATTTCTGAGTTTGCATGTTGTCCCCTTATTGGCGTTGGTTTCCTCCGGGTCCTCCGGTTTCCCCCACAGTCCAAAGACATGTGGTATAGGCAGTATGCGAATTATACATTGACTCTCAGGGGGGTACATTTTTATTGAAATTTTAGTTTGTGTAATACATCTTTCAGTCATTTATGTTAATTACATCCAATTATTAATAAAACAAATTTAAGTTAATTTGTTTTAATGGATATTTAGTTTATTCTGACCTATAGTATCCTCCGATCAGCTATTTCAGAGGTTACTGTTGGTCAAAATACACTAAATATCCCTCATATATAGTAATTAACATAACTATACAAACGATGCCTCTAATTTGACTTTATTTTCAGGTTATATGTAGAAACAAACACCTATTTTAGGAGAAAACGCTTGTGAACGCTTAACGTGTCTTACCGTGCTCTAGATCTGCAGTTTCAAACTGTTTCTCGCATGGACTGATTGGTGAGATAACACATTCACAATGGTATGAACCATAATAGGGGTGGTCAAATGTATATTTGTATTATCTATTATTTTAATTATTAACATTATTATTTAAAATACAGATCAGAGCAAAGTATTTCATAATATTAAAGGGCTGACACCCCCCCACCCCCCACACACACACATCTTGTTTTCATGTCATTCAGTGGGGGTCAAACATTAAATAGTGGGGTCACCCCCACCCAAGCCCTGTAATTCATACCCTGGCTATAGGTGAATTGAATAAGCTAAACTGGCTGTAGTGTATTTGTGTGAATGAGTGCTTATGGGTATTTCTCAGAACGGGGTTGCAGCTGGAAGGGCATCCACTGAGTAAAAAATATGCTGGATAAGTTGTTTGTTCATCCCACTGTGTTGACCCCTGATAAATAAAGGCACTAAGCTGAAGGAAAATGAATGAAATATGTAATTAAAAATGATTTTTGGTGCCTTATTACTTAGTAATACAATGTTTTTGGTTATTTCTTATTATTTGGTGACTTTAGTGCCGTGATACTTATATATACATCATAATTTACAAACAAATACTTTAATAATGCCATGTTTTTGGAGCATATTACCATTTTTGTCAACATTCAGTAAAATTGTCATAATATACAATCAAGACTACAACATTTTCTCTTCATATAATGTGGTATATGCAATATTATGACCATGTTTGTTTTTGTTTTAGGCCATGTATTATCATCGTAGTTTGGTATATAGCATAATATATAAACAAGGACTTAAAATACCGTGATTGTTTGACATAATACCACATTTTGGACCACAGTGCTTTATTATGTAGCAAACAATTCTGTAAGAATGTCATGTTTGTGGACATTTAGTACAACGGTGCTTTGATACATAACATTACCTACAAACAAGTACTTAGAAATGCAATGTTGGCCATATGTCATGTTTTTGAGAAAAAGTTGAAGTCAAAACTATTAGTCCTCCAGTGAGATGTCATTACATGTTTATAATGCCCACATGTTGTTCTTGTTTTTTTTCATACATTTAGAATAGATTTTAGTGTGAAAGTTTTGATGAATCATGATTTATTCATGTGGTGGCTCTGTGGTCTTCTCACTGCAAGGTCACTGGTTCGAGTTCCAGCTGGGCCAGTTGGCATTTCTGTGTTTAGTTTGCATGTTCTCCCCATGTTGGCGTGGGTTTCCTACACATGTGCTATAGGAGAATTGAATAAACTAAATTGGCCATAGAGTGTGTGTGTGTGTGTGTGTGTGCGCAAATGAGAGTGTATGGGTGTTTCTCAGTACTGGGTTGTTGCTAGAAGGTTGTGTAAAACATATGTTGGAATAGTTGGCGGTTCATTCCGCTGTGGCGACCTCTGAAGTAGAGACTAAGCTGAAGGAAAATTAATGATTTATCCGCTGGAACCAGTCAGGCCATTCTCCTCTGACCTCTGGCATCAACAAGGCATTTGCGTCCACAGAACTGCCGCTCACTGGATATTCTCTGTAAACCCTAGAAATGGTTGCGCGTGAAAATCCTAGTAAATCAGCGGTTTCTGAAATACTAGTCTAGTGCTGCATGTGAAATTCTGTTTTTCGGGGCTGCGAAAAGGGGTGGGATTAAACTAGATGATTAGAAATTAAAATGCGCGAGCGATTGCTCCATGTTTCTGTCCAGAAAGGTCATGTTTTGATTTTTGATTGGTCTCACTCAGTCAAGTGATGCGATTTCCCAGGTCAGAGTTCACCAAGCTTAACTTTCTGAACTTTCTGAAAAGTTTTCTATGGGGGGAGAAAAGTGCAGTGTGACCTCAGCTTTGTTCTGTAGGCTACACAATCATGAGGAAGACGGCTGATTTGATGGTTGTCCAAAAGACCACCATTGATACCTTTCTTAAGGAGGGAAAGACACCAAAGGTCATTGCATTTTATATACATTATATGATCAACACCTGTATATTTTATATATACATATATACATATAAGTCAAAGAGCAGACATTTCCAAGAAAAAAAGAAGGTGTCAGTGTTTCCTCATTCCTAACAACAAAGGCTTATCAGTCTGATGTGCGTGTGTATATGAAAGAGCTGCATAAGTGCCGCTTCTCATCTCTTGACCTGTGAGACTGCACTTTCCTCTTATATTGACTGTCTGGATAGTCTTCAGCCCGTTTGTCTGTGTGTTTCACCTGGACAGGTATTGTGTAAAGGAAGCTTTATTAAAGATAAGTGTGAAATGCAGAGTCACAGGGCATTGTCCTCTGTAGACTCTGCCCTCAGATAAGCTCTCCTTGACTCACTATACAGTTGAGTCAGATTTTTTAGACCTCTTAAATTATTAGCCCCCCTTTTATTTCACAATTTTTAACACATTTCTAAACATAATAAACATGACTAATTTCTAATAACTGATTTATTTTATTTTTGCCATTATGACAGAACATACGATTTGACTCCTTGAGTTTTGTCATTTGCTTTGACATTTTTGTAATTATTCGATGTACTATTATTGTATTTATGGAAATTTTTAAACTTTAATTAAAATTTTTTACTTTCATTTAATACCTGTTTTATAATTGTAATCTAGGTTTGTTGTTTTGTTTGTGTGAAAATATAATTAAAATATAAATATTAAATATATATTAAAATATAAATATTAAAATATGAACATTAAATAATAAATATGCAATAAAATATACATATTAAAATCTAATTATTACATATATGTTTAAAATATAAATAATAAATATAAATATATTAAAATATAAATATTAAATCATATAATGAAAATTTAAATATTAAAATATATAATCAAAATATAAATATTAAATAAATAATTAAAATAAATATAAAAATATATAAATAAATAAGAAATAAATATTAAATATATAATAACATAAAAATATGTAATAAAATAAAATATGTAATGAAATATGTAATTGAAATATAAAGATTAAAATATACAATGAAAATATAAATATTAATATATAAAATTAAAGTACAAATATTCAAATATATTAATATATGTATATGATATAAATATATGACAGTAAATAATATTTGACTAGATATTTATTTCGAGATACTAATGTTCAGCTTAAAGCGACATTAAAAGGCTTAACATTAACTAGGTTAATTAGGCAAGTTATTTTATAATATTGGTTTGTTCTGTAGACGTTCAAAATAGATATTGCTTAGTAAAGTTAATAATATTGACCTTAAAATGGTTTTAAAACATTAAAAACTGCTTTTATTCTAGCTAAAATAAAACAAATAAGACTTTCTCCAGAAGAAAAAATATTATCAGACATACTGTGAAAATTTCCTTGCTCTGTTAAACATCATTTGGGAAATATTTAAAAATAAGATTGTACAGGATGATAATTATTTTGACCTAAGCTGTATCTCTTCTCCTTGGGAGTGAGGTTGTTTCTCTCTGACAGACAGACGTGGCCCTGGTTTACTGTAGTGATATTTGCAGTTTATGTATCAGAATCACTGATATGATTGACGTGAACTTGAAGCACTAGGGGTTCTGGCACAGTTGTGTGGAGAAACATCCATTATTTAAAGTCTACAGGACTTGTTTACGTTCTTCGAATGTGTTCTCGAGCTGCACGTGAGTCATTGGTGTAAGTTATTCTCAAAGAAGAAAGTTTAATAATGGAACAGTTTGCTCTGAAATGATATTCTATTTCGGATGATGTCGTCTAGTCCGTGTAGGCGGGGAAAAATCATGGCAGCCAATAGCAAAATAGCTGTTTAATGATTTTTTTACGGTGATGCTGTGGATAATGCAACTAATGCTGCAGTATTGTTTATTATTATTTATATATTTTATTGAATATATAAATTATTAACGTGCTATTTGCACCCACAGAACAGCCGCAGAGATGGTTGTGCGTGAAAATCCCAGTAGAAAACATCTGTTTAATCATTGTTTAAGGATGATGCTGTGGATAATGCAACTTGCTGCAATATTATTCTTTATTATTTATATATTTTTTTGAATCATATCTAAAAATGTTCTTATATTTTCTTTTTGATGTTAGTGTAAATTAGTGCTATTGTTCTATTTTTATATATGTCTGTTAAAATGTTAGTGTAAAGTCTATTTATTTTGTTATTTGCTTTGACATTTTTATAATTAATCTAAATATTTGATGTACTATTATTGCATTTATGGATATTTCTATTTGTAATAACTTCAATAACTATTTTATAACTATTTTATAATTGTAATTTAGGCTTGTTGTTTTGTTTGTGCGAAAATGTAACTAAAATATCAATATTAAATATATACTTGAAATAAAAATAATAAATATATAATTAAAATATAAATATTAAATATATAATTAAAATATGAATATTAAATATAAAATGGAATAAAAAAATATAATTAAAATATAAATATTAAATATATAATTAAAATATGAATATTAAATATTAAATTGAATTAAAAATATAAAATCTATAATTAAATTATAAATATTAAATATATAATTAAAATATAAATATTAAATATAATTGAATTAAAAATATAAAATATATAATTAAAATATAAATATTAAATATATAATTAAAGTATAAATATTAAAATATCTAATAAAATATAAATATAAAATATATAATTAAAATATAAATATAAAATATAAAATAAAAATATAAATATAAAATATCTAATTAAAATATAAATATTAAAATATCTTATTAAAATATAAATATAAAATATATAATCAAAATATAAAAATAAAACATATAATTAAAATATAAGAATCAAAATATATAATTAAAATATAAATATCAAAATATATAATAAAAATTAAAATATATAATTAAAATATAAATATTAAAATATATAATCAAAATATAAATATATAATTTAAATATAAATATCAAAATATATCATTAAAATATAATGTATAAACATATGCTATAAGTAAATAAATAAAATATTAAAACGTATACATTCACCAGCCACTTTATTAGGTACACCTTACTAGTACAGGTTGGAGCCTCTTTTGCCCTCAGAATTTAATCCTTCGTGGCATAGATTCAACAAGGTACTGGAAATATTCCTCAGAGATTTTGGTCCATATTGACATCAGTTTCCTGTTCTTCACAGGAGTGGCCCCTGGTGTGGTCTTTTGCTGGTGTAGCCTGTCTGTTCAGAGATAAAGATGCAGACCCTGATTGTAGCAAGTGGTTATTTGAGCTACTCTTGCCTCCATATCTGCTGGAGCCAGTCTGGCCATTCTCCTCTGACATCAACAAGGCGTTTGCGCCCACAGAACAGCCGCTCACTGAATATTTTCTCTTTTTCTGACCATTCTCTGTAAACCCTAGAGATGGTTGTGAGTGAAAATCCCAGTAGATCAGCAGTTTCTGAAATACTCAGACCAGCCCGTCTGGCAGCAACAACCATGCCACGTTCAAAGTCAGTTAAATCACCTTTTTTTCCCCATTCTGATGCTCACTTTGAACTGCAGCAGATCGTCTTGATCATGTCTACATGCTTAAATGCATTGAGTTGCTGTCATGTGATTGGCTGATTAGAACTGTAAGTTAGCAAGGAGTTGGACGGGTGTACCTATTAAAGTGGCCAGTGAGTGCATATTATATTAAAGAGCCCATATTATACATGAAATAGGGTCATATCTTGGTTGTAAGGGTCTCCAACAACAGTTTAATATGCATGCAAGGTCAAAAAACACTTTCGTGGTCTTATAATCTGCATTTATTTTTACCTAATTATCCCAGCGACTCCCAAATGAATCGTCCAGTGATTTATTTGTTCCCAAACCCCTCCTTAGCGCGAAGCTAATCTGCGCTGATTGGACCAATGACAGTCTGTTGCGATTGGTCGACTGCCTTCAGTCAGAGAGTGAAATGCCAAACAGCTAATCAGCAATATAAAAGTAATCACAGTTCATACACGCTCGATAGTGTAGGCGTGGAGTTTAGCTGCCAGTGGGTCAATGTAAATACAGACTATGGACTTGAAAATTCAGACGATTAACTATTTTATTGAGCAAAAACTCCAAAAACAGTTGAGGAGATCTCCTTGCTTCTCACTCTGCTCTTTTCACAGACACACACACACATATTGCACACACACACGCACTTAACCCGCACACACACACACCTCCGGACGACAGCGCGCGCACACGCACACACAGACACACACACTACTCCTCGTCCACGGAGCTCCGTTAACAAAGCAGCACGTGTCGTGTTTTTAACGTGACTTTGCACGCGATAAGAGAATATAGCGAGTTAACCTGATACAGTACACGCGGTTACAAGTAACAAATCACAACTAAATACATTTGCAAGCTAGAATAAACGAGGCAACTTTAATCGCACGTACTTACATTTGAGAAATGGAGGAAGAAAAATCCATCCTGACGTCCATCAGTAAGTTACTCTTTACTGATCCTTCCTTTAACAAACGCCGATGAAGTATTCTTTGTAGCATGTAGTTTCCAGAAGTTTCCAGTAGTGTCCAACTGCTTGGTTATAATGCTGAGGTTTCATCTTTGGGTAGAGACTCAATATATCCATCTGCAGTGTGACTTCAATCGACCGGCATGTTTGTGTGTGTGTGTGTGTGTGTTTGTGTGTGTGTGTGTGTGTGTCTGGGTTTCTGCGTCAGAGGGCGGGGCCTCAGGTTTAAAATCTCCCGGGTTTGCGCGTGCACGTGAATAACTTGGTTTCGTTCATACGTCATGGCGAAACACCTAATGAATCGGTATCAAGGCGACTCGTTTGAAGCACTATGAGTCGACTCTTTCATAGATGAATCAACCGTTTTAAACACTGTACACTAACAGATTTAAGCCTTAGCTGGATACTTCACTTCACTTAGAGCTGTGTTACACACTACATGGAGGGGAATTTTCAAAAACCCATAATATGGGCTCTTTAAACATAGATGTTTAATTTTTAGCTTTATTTATCTAATTGTGGTAATTATTTAATTACTTTTTATGGCAATAATAATACATGCTACATCAATTTGAATACAAAGCAGCAGCACTGCACACACTTTTGACTAGTTTACAAAACATAGTTAATCCCGGATTAAAATCAAACCTAATGTTTTTCCTCGATGAATGAACTGTTTCACTTGTAAATACACAGCGTTGTAAGATCTGTAGATTGTGGCATTTTTTCATCATTACTCCAAATCTTGTCCTGTTGTTTAATCCGTGATTCAGAGGAGTTGTTGTCCTGAAGTCCAGCTGTTTCTCTCAGATGCGTGTTGTGACTGCTTTGTCCACAAATGTCCACTGATTTGTGTGAAACAGTGTGTGTTTATGTTCATGCGCTGGAGAAGTGTTTTAGTGTCTGTTAGATCAGGAATCGTGACTCTTATGACAACGGGATGCCCTAAAATAGTCTACAAATGCTTGGAATGCTTTGTTTAATTGCTGTATATTGGACAGTAACACTGTTTAATCATTCATCACATTAGCATATATTAATTTATTATGGTAAAGCGGTGCTGGCCTAGATTCTTAATGTCCTACTGTGGCGTGATAAAGTGTGACAGAAAAAAATTAGCATGTTTAATAATGTTTTACACTTTATTAACTGTAAAAATATCCGTTAATTAACGGTTTCCATATTTATGTTTGCTGTTTATTCAAGGTTGTGAATTGCATTATGGGACTTTGATTCTGCTCTGCCATTTTTCGATGTTCAAAATCCAACTCCGCTCTTTAACAGAGTGACTTTTATTAATATTTTAGTAGTTTAAAACCCCATATTCATTTATTACTTTCGGCTTAGTCCCTTTATTTATTAGGGTTCGCCACATCGGAATGAACCGCCAACTAGTTCAGCTGCATCTGTATTTCTTCTGTCAGTCTGTGTAACTTTGCTGAGGAGCTGGAGATGTCGACTAAAAAGAGGAACAGAAAACTCTGAGGAAAGCATAATTTGAGGTAGAGACAGCAGAGAGAAAAAAGATCTGCAGAAAACAAAGGAAGCCTTTTAGTGAAAGGAAAGTATAGCTGGATAGGACTGACAGGAAGCGAGATTACACAAGGAATGAGGAAAATAGGTGTAGATGACAGGAGAACATTCGGATGGACGAACACAGAGAAGACTGTGTTTGTCCATTTGGTGCACCTTATTCAGATTACCAGAAAATGCTAGAGAACAAATGGCTCAGGTTTGATTGACATGTAACAGTAGCACAAAATTGCAGCTAAAAAGATCAAAAAACATAAAGGCGGGAAAAAGAACTAGGACAAAACTGAAAAAGAGCCATAGTTGGTAGAAAATCAGTTACAATTTGAGTCTGTAAGAATGATGTTAAATACCTGAGAACAGTTGAATTGATAAGCTCCAGAAAATCTTAAATGAGATTGAGACATTAAAAGAATTTTCTGACAGTTACAGTTAAAAAAAAGGCGGGAAAAACTGTAACCCAAAGTAGCCTTTTTGCATGAAACTTCAGGACAAAATACTGCTAAATAGACCTTATTTTGTTTAATTCTGTTTCAGAATTTCACGTTTTATTCAACATGTTTGCCTTTTTAAATATTCTTTTATTCAATTGTCAAATTTACTAGCAATTGTGAGTGAAATTGAAAGGTGGTATGAGGTGCTTTGAAAGAACATTTTGACAACTAAAATAAAAAAGGCTGTAAAAAAAGAAATATTTGTTAAATTAATTGTTCAAGATGAACTGTTACTATTTGAAAATATATATCTTTTTGGAGTCCAATTAAGAATTTCATATTTCATTCAACATGCTTGCTTTTTGCAATTGTGAAAGTTCTGAGTGAAAATGAAAGGTATAAGATTCTATGAAAGAACATTTTGACGGTTAGAGATTTAAAAAATATAGTGGCGGGAAAAAACTAGGACAAAGAACTGAAAAGAGCCGTAGTTGGTAGAAAACCAGTTACAATTTAAATCGAATTTAAATAATCATAAAACTTCATAAAACAAATTCAAGAAGGATATGAAATATCTGAGAACAGTTGGATTGATACGCTTCAGAAAATCATAAATGAGGTGTTTTGACACTTAGAAAGAATTTTCTGATAGTTAGAGTTTTAAAAAATAAAAAGGCGGGAAAAAATAACCTCTTACCCAAAGTAGCATTTTAGCATGAAACCCCAGTACAAAATACTCAAAAATTTACCTATTGCTATGTGAAAAGAACCTTATTTTGTTCAAATCTATTTCAGAATTTTGCATTTCATTCAGCGTACTTGCCTTTTTAAATTTATTTTTCATGCATTTGTCAAATTTACTTGTAATTTCTGAATGACATTAAAAGGTGAAATTAAGTACTTTGAAAGAACGGCGGGAAAAAGAATCAATTGTTAAAATGGTTCTTCAAGATGACGCGCTTCTAAATTGAACTGTTACTATGTGAAAATAACTTGTCTACTTCAGAATTCCACATTTCATTCAACATGCTTGCTTTTTTGTAATTGTGAAAGTTCTGAGAGAAAATGAAACGTGGTATGAGGTGCTTTAAAAAATGTTTTGACAGATTTAAAAAACAAAAAGGTGGGAAAAATAACTAGGAGAAAGAATTAAAAAGAGCCATAGTTGGTAGAAAACCAGTTACAATTTAAATCTAATTAAAATAAACATTAAATTTCATTAAAATTTAAGAAGGTTGTTAAATTCCTGAGAACAGTTGGATTGATAAGTTTTTTTGACTCAAACAAAACAAGGCGGGAAAAAACTCTTACCCAAAGTAGCATTTTAGCTTGGAACTATTGCTAGAATCGAACAAAATAAGGTTCTTTTCACCCATTTCAGATTTTAGCATTTCATGCAATGTACTTGCCTTTTAAATTTTTTTTTTATGTTATTGTCAAATTTACATGTAATTTCTGAATGGCATTAAAAGGTGGAATGAAGTACTTTAAAAGAACATTTTTTTAAAACGTAAAAAACAAAAAGGCGGGAAAGAGAACCATTAATCAAAATGGTTCTTCAGTATGATATGATTCTGAACAGATCTGTTGTTCTTTTATAATATAATTCAGAATTTCACATTTTATGCAACATGCTTGCATTTTTAAAAAACTGTAATTGTTAAATTTACTAGTAAAATCTAAGTTAAAAGGAAGTGAAATTAGGGGATTTGAGAATTTTTTGACAGTTCAAAATGTAAAAAACAACAACCAAACGATTTAGTTCTAAACAGTTAATATGTGAAATGAACATCATTTTTTTAGAATCTAATACCGAATTCGACATTTCATTCAAAGTGCTTGCTTTTCTTTTATAATTGTTACATTTACTAGAAATATCTAAGTGAAACTGAAGTGAAATTAGGGGATTTTAGGTTTTTTGACAATTAAATAGTTTGACAGGTAAAAAAAAGGCGAAAATGAACCATTCATTAAATTGGTTCTTCAGGATGATATGCTTCTAAATAGAACTGTTACTATGTGAAAATAACAGTCTTTTTTGGAGTCTACTTTAGATTTTCATTCTTTGGGAATTTGAGGGATTTTTGACAGTTAAAGTTTAAAAAAATTAAGGCTGGAAAAAAGAATCATTTATTAAAATGGCTCTTAAGGACGATTTAGTTCTAAACAGAACTGTAAATGAACATCGTTTTTTAGACTCTAATTCAGAATTTCACATTTCATTCAGCATGCTTGCTGTTTTTGTAATTGTTATATCTAAGTAAAAAAAGTAAAATTAGGCAATTTGAAATAATTTTTTGACAGTTAAAAAATTAAAACAAAAAAGCGGGTAAAAAATTAACTGAAATGGTTGTTCAGAATGATGTGCTTGATGTGACAGTATGCTGAAATCTAAGTGAAAATTAGGTTAAATTGTGGGATTTCAATGAACGTTTTGACAGTTGAAGATTTAAAAAACAAAAAGGCGGGAAAAAGAACCATTCGTTAAAAGGACAATTTAATTCTAAACAGAACTGTTAATATGTGCAATTAATGTAGTTTTTTTTGTATCTAATTCAGAATTTCACATTTCATTCAACATGCTTGCTTTGTTTTTGGTAATTGTTACATTTACTAGTAATATCTAAGTTAAATGAATTGAAACAAGGTGATTTGAGAGATTGCTTTGACAGTTAAAAATCGAAATTACAAAAAGGCGGGAAAAAACATTTCATTCACAGCTCTAATAGTATAATTAGCACCATTTTTGTAGCTCAATTTGAATGTGAAGGAGTGAAGTGAAAACGTAAAGACACTTTTCAGAGTACCATCTGACATCACTCAACAAAGTTTCTCCTCATTTAAAGTTGCCGTTTTTTCAGGAGCTTCCAAATGTCTGTCAAAAATGCTGACTTGCACGATGATGTATTTCTCTATTATAGCTCAGTCTGGTTTATGGTTAGTACTGTTTATTTTTGCGTAGCCAAGTTTTTGTGTGGTGTAAAGTTGGCTTAAATCTAAATTTAGTTTCAAAACTGCCCTCTTAGCGCTAGTTTGTGGCAAAAACATAACTATAAATGATAATGCTTCTGAAAAGTTTCATTAGATTGATTAAATTAGGATGGTATCATTGATAACATCAATAAGAGAGTCTCAGGTGCTGTTTTGTACTCTCTCTTCATCTTTTCTCTCGTTATGTCTGTCTCTGTTTCTGCTCAGCTCTTATTCCTGTCAGTCGCAATGATTAACTGGCTCTAGCTGCTCGGGATTTAAAGAAATCTACACCATTCGGCCTGACGGTTACACCATCTGCTGTTCCAAATGCCTCAAACAGACGTTGCACTAAATTCTAGCTTAACACACCGGCTAAGCTAAACTAACTGCTAAGAGGTTACATGGCCAATCAATGGCTGCTGGGAATGACATTGGATTATATTGCTGAATTTAGATTCAATTGGGCATCTTATCGGAAAAGTTCACCGAGAATAAAAACACTGATAAAATTAAATGACAAAAAGTAATGACAACATATGGGTTTATATTACTTTAACTTATTTTAACAGGTTAATCAGGTTTCAACTGAAGTGTAACTTAATATTTTTTGTCAGTTTAATTGTTGCAAGTTGTGATGACTTGTTTATTTGATTCAACTAAAAATTTGAAGGCACAAGATTTCTTTTTATCGTGCACTGTAAAAATTATTGCTGCCTTAAACTTTCTTATTGTATCAAACAAACTTTGCTTGTGGTAGACATGGTGGTCTCACAGCAAGGTCGCTGGTTTGAGTCTCAGCTGGGTGAGACTCAATTTCTGTGTGGAGTTTGCATGTTCTCCCCGTGTTGGCGCGGGTTTTCTCCGGGTGCTCCAGTTTCCCCCACAGTCCAAATGCATGCGCTATAGGTGAGCTGGATAAACTAAATTGGCCGTATTGTGTGTATGGGTTTTTCCCAGTAATATATTGGGTTGCGGCTGGAAGGGCATCTGCTGTGTAAAACATGCTAGAATAGTTGGCGGTTCATTCCGCTGTGGTGACCTCTGAAATAGAGACTAAGCCGAAGGAAAACGAATAAATGAACACAAACTGATGTGATGCCAAATTTCTTTTTAAAGAAAATAATTTGATTAATGCTGATTGTGAGTGCGCATTTTGGTTTCAGTTTCATTTTTACTCACGTAATCTTCACGCAAAGATACATAAACAAATTAAAATAAACAAAATTTAACCTCAAATTTCAACCATCACAGATGCGATAAAGAAAACTGTATGACTTCCTTTGTCTTCTAAAGAATGCAGTGCCGTCAGACTTGCAGTGCACCCGGAAATTATTCATAGCGCTTCACTCTTTCCACATTTCTGTTACCGCCTTATTCCAAAATGGATTAAATTAATTTATTTCCTCAAAATTCTACACACAATACCTTATTATGACAATGTGAGCTTAATTGGAGTTCACCTGTGGTCAATTAAGTTAATTGGACATGAATTGAAAAGGCATACACCTGTCTATATAAGGTCCCAGGGTTGACAGTGCATGTCAAAGCACAAACCAAGCATGAAGACAAAGGAATTGTCTGTAGACCTCCGAGGCAGGATTGTCTTAAGGCACAAGGCTGGGGAAGGTTACAGAAAAAGTTCTGCTGCTCTGAAAGTTTCAATGAACACAGTGGCCACCATCATCCGTAAGTGGAGGATGTTTGGAACCACCAGGACTCCTCCTAGAGCTGGCCGACCATCTAAACTGAGTGATCGGAGGAGAAGGGCCTTAGTCAGGGGGGTGTTCAATAACCTGATGGTCACTCTGTCTGAGCACCAGCGTTCTTATGTGGAGAGAGAAAAACCTTACAGAAGGACAACCATCTGTGCAGCAATGTGTGTTTCGCAGTGCTGGGTTGCGGCTGGAAAGGCATCCGCTGCGTAAAACATTTGCTGAAATAGTTGGCGGTTCATTCCGCTGTGACTACCCTTGTTAAATAAGGGACTAAGCCGAAGGAAAATGAATGAATGAAAAAATGACCTGAAAACATTTATGATTTTTTGTCATATTTTTTTTACTTTGCATCAACACACACTGATGTCATTCTAAAGAATTTGAATGGAGAGTTTGGAAACACCCACAGACTCATTCACAATCATACACTACGGCCAATTTAGCTTACCCAATTCGCCTATAGTGCATGTGTTTGGACTGTGGTGGAAATCGGACCACCTGGAGGAAACCCACGTCCAGGGGCACAACTGCACATTTACTGAGGGGTATTTGGGTTCAAGTTTTGCGCGCAGAATTCACATCCTTCCTTCGTAAAGCGTTATGCGTCGATCGCCGCCCTTATGCAGCGTCTGAATCAGTGAATTCAAGCATCGGTGCTGACTGATAGACGTGCTCCATATAGTGATAAAGACGGCTTCTATACACGTGATTTGAAGATGAATGAAAGCGGATATACTTTAAGTGTCAAGTGTGTGAACAGACAAAAACACAATAATATTTTTTACACGTCTGTCTGGGTGTGTTTTATTTTAAACACAGCTAATATTATTTTAAAAGAGCATAAACAAAACTACTGCGCTGAATCGGGCTCAGGCACGGTTCACTTGGCTGGCCCTGGCCTGGTTGGAAGAGGTGTGCCTGAGCGCGGTTCACTTGGGCTTTGCCGCGGTACGCTTGTGTGTCAGTGCAAAGCGCACCAAAGCCCGAGACTTTTAAGCGTTTTATATGGATTTATTAATCATTCTTGCTGTTCAATGATTGCAAACTGCTGTAGTTTATTAAAGACGCAAACCCCTCACTGCACGACAGCTGCACTTACCTTCAGCAAACCTCCTAATTCCTGCAGCACGAGGACTTTGATTGTTTATGAGTGTCAAAAGTGGCTGATCTGTTCAGCGAAATATTTGACTGTGTGTCACCGCATCCCTAAGGACTAAAGTGATATAACTAGAGAAATCTCCCCTGTCCTGAGCGAGAGCGCTTACTGAACAGCGCAGCATCGATGATGTAAGCGTGCCCAGACCGCATGTAATGTGAGTGCAGGCCGTCGGGTTAGACGGGAAAGGGGACAAGCGTGCTTCGGCCCGGTTCGAGGCAACTGTACATAGTGCGAGTACAGCCTTAAAGTCACACCTCTGTTATCAAACAATACAGTGGATCAAACCGAGATTCATTTGTTGCTCTTCACTAAACAACTGTAGAAACTTTAATCGATATTTAAATGCAGTGATTAAAACATCACTCTTAAAAACATTAGAAGTTGATTAAAAGTATGGTAATAATAGTTTGGGTTAAGCTTACCAATCTCTTACTATCCAGTTTGTCGTGGCAGTTTTCATTTTAAGGTATTGTTTGTTCTTGTTTTAATTTTCTATTTTGCTCTCCACTCTTCGTTCTTCTCTTCATTTAGAACATGTGACTGTAAGTGTATGGTCAATGGAGGGGTGGTACAATTTGTTATTTAATAAAATACAATATTGTACTCGTATAAAATGCAAATCAAACATTTTTAAGAATATATATATATATATATATATATATATATATATATATATATATATATATATATATATATATATATATATATATATATATTAGGGATGTAACGGTATTGTAAATACCGTAATACCGCAATATTAATTTTTTTCGATATTACCGAAGTCGCATGACTTGGTAAAACTATAGGTCTTCTGAGAAAATTTGCTCAGGCGAATGAAGCGAACGGGAGGTAGCGAAAACTGCAATTCCCATCAGCCCATGCTTGACCATCATCCCTTGCGGTCTGTTGTTGCTACAGATCCAGTAATGCGGAAATGGAGTGTGCTGCTAGAAGCGGGAATGAAAAAGAGCTGGAAAACTCTAAAGCGGGTGTCGCCGCGCGCGTACTGAATAGCGGTGTTGTCGCGCGAGTTCTTATCAGCTGTGTTGTCGCGCGCGTACTAAATAGCGGTGTTGTCGCGCGAGTTCTTATCAGCTGTGTTGTCGCGTGCGTACTGAATAGCGGTGTTGTCGCGCGAGTTCTTATCAGCTGTGTTGTCGCGCGGATACTGAATAGCGGTGTTGTCGCGCGAGTTCTTATCAGCTGTGTTGTCGCGCGGATACTGAATAGCGGTGTTGTCGCGCGAGTTCTTATCAGCTGTGTTGTCGCGCGCGTACTGAATAGCGGTGTTGTCGCGCGAGTTCTTATCAGCTGTGTTGTCGCGCGCGTACTGAATAGCGGTGTTGTCAGCACACTGTTCAGATTGATGCAGACATGAGATCTCTGTCTCACTCATGGTTTGTCCTCTCAAGTGGGGGAAAGACAATGCACAACGTTACCCACTGCTGTCAACCTGGGCCAAGTCATATCTCTCTTGTCCCAGAAACCTCAGTCCCAAATGAGAGGGTTTTTTTCTGTTGCAGGGGACATTGTAAATGCCCAGAGATACCAGCTTTTACCAGATTATATTTATATGATAATTTTCCTTTAAAGCCATCTCTATCTAAGTGAGTGAGTGATTAAATGTTGAATGTGATGAGTTTTCAACACTACTAAAATGAAACTTTATTTTTTTACATGGTTTATATTTTTTGTTATTAAAATTGAAGTTCCTGTTTCAAAGCTTACAGATAGATGGCTAATTTGTATGTCATTGACACTTTTGGCACTTTTTTGGAGTATTTTCATAAGTTTTGTTTTTTCCTGTAAATGATTCAATAAATACCGTACCGTGACATTCATACCGAGGTATTACCGTACCGTGAAATTCTGATACCTTTACATCCCTAATATATATATATATATATATATATATATATATATATATATATATATATATATATATATATATTTTTTTTTTATTATTTGAAACTTCAAAATTGTTCAAAAATAGTTTTGGCTCAATGGCGTCCCCTATGTGCCGCATATACTGCATACCCCCTTTTTGCGCCTCTGCCTACACCAACACAGGGAAAACATGCAAACTCCACACTGAAATGCCAACTGGCCCAGCCAGGAGTCGAACCAGTGACTTTCTTGCTGTGAGGCAACAGTGCTAACCACTGAGCCACCGTGTCGCCTTTATGACATTATACATATTCATTAATTTATTTATTTGAATGGCAGTCACTATTTAAATATTTGGCTATAATACTTTTTTTAAAGGTTTTGCTGTCTTGATAAAAATAACAACAAAAACATTAAAATTGTGTACAATTCTACTTAAATGTTTCCTATTTGCATATATATTTCACAATATGTTTCATTTATTTAAAAAGTTTGAGTTTAATATGGTTTTTAATAGTTATGTGATGGTCATTCCTGACGAATGATCCTGTTATGTTTAATGGCTTGCTGGCTTGGATCATAAAGTTAATTGTAAACAACAACAGAAAGTTCTCTAAACCAGATTAAACCGAAACAAATTGCCGTTCCCACAGAAGCCGTAACATTGGAGGAATTAGAGCATATGAGACGGATTTAAAGATCAGTAGGTCTTATTAAAAGCTCTGTTGAAATCCCACTTACACAATACTGTTGCTATGCCTTCAGTTTTCTCACTCTCGCTTTTCCTAACATGTGCTTGCTTCTGTGTATTTGCTGTCGTGAACTAATGCTAAAACCTGTTCAATTTATGTCCTGTCACAAGTTTACCTCAAAGACTAGCACCTACTGAACCAGTTTCACATGACCTTTGACTTTAGGAAGTGCTTGTGTCTTGTATATGATCCGCAGCTGTCAGGTTAGCACATCAACTAAAAGTAATGTTATAGATACATGATGTATAATAACTAGGAACGCACCAAAATAAAGATAGCTATGTTAAAATGTAAAATTCTGCATGAACATGGCCGAAAATTGAAAATGCTGCGTAATAGCACAGCAAAATCCTCAGAGTAAAATTTTCCCTCTGTAAATTGAGTAAAGCTGCGGTCACACTAGAGTTTGTGTGTGCGAAATGGTACGATGCTGAAAAAGGGGCGGGATTAAACAAGATGATTAGACATTTAACCAGTTAAACTCTGCTGCTATTTTGGGATTTCTACCTGGATTTTGCCTACAAAAATTTAAAAGCTTACCAAATCCACATGCAGAGATGTAAATGCAAATATTTGGTATCATTTTAAAGAACACTATTTGAATTTTCATATAACACTATTGAAAGTGTTTAAAATGACTGTTTAAGTTGTGTGTGTCATAATAAAGACATTAAAAAAAGAGGCGCTTTCTGTATTTTTGTTTTATAAACTCAAATTTGAAAGTGTACCTTTTAGGTTCTGTGTGGTCTAGTGCAGGGGTTCCCAAACTTTTCAGCCCGCGACCCCCAAAATAGCAATGCCAGTGACTCGCGACCCCCAATATCCAGAAAGTATAACCTGATGTTATAAAATCAAAATGCATCTGACGCTATTGCTGCCTTTAATATAATGTAATTACCCCAGAGGTCGCAATCCAATAGAACTAGTAACTATAAGCTACTATAGTAACTATATAGTATATAGTAACTATAAACGACTATTTTTATTTTCAGTATAGTTATGGATAAAATATGTTAATTCTTATGGTTTAATAAAAATAAATAGATTTTTGGAAATCACCAGGCGACGCCCCTTCATTGCCCCGCGACCCCTCGGGGGGTCCCGACCCCCACTTTGAGAACCACTGGTCTAGTGTGCTGTAATTAATTTTGGTGGTTCCTGCACATGTCTGTAATCATAGGAAAAAAGAAAAATGTCTCTACCATAATCTATGCAAAGGTTATTGTATTCCAACTGATGAGAAGTGCTGATCGATCATTGTTTTCATATTTCACTATTCTTTTGTTTAATCAAACATAATTTAGTGTTTGGATAACGTCAGACATATATAAGGATTACTTATGCACATCACCTCAAAAACAGAGGAGAAATGGCCCTGAAGCGCACAGCATAAGGTAAGAGATGACAGCTGCCTGTGCTATCTGGGGCTGCTTATTGATCATAAATGTATTGTTTACATTTCTGCGCCATGGAAACACCACGATTCATTCGGCACCTGTCTGATATGTGAATATAATTCAGTAAAATGAATGCTAGAACCGTATGAGCACTGGCAAGAGCTTTCATTTGAGCTATAACTTGTACATGTGTCATATATAAACCATATGAAAATGAACCAATGTAAAATACCCAGCTCGGGTATCCCAAATACTGTGTGTTTAAGTGTAAATAACTGTTGTGCAGTAGGATAAAAAACAAAGTGATGCTTATGTGCATAAAATATAGATTTTACACTTTCAAACAAAACCACTTACGGGGGTCTGGTGCAATGCTAGCCTTTTAAATCTTAAAGCGAAAGTTGATGACGTCACGTTTAACTGGTTAAAAAGCGCTAGCGATTTGGTCCATGTTTTACATTTCTGTCCAGAGAGGTCATGTTTTGATCCTCGATTGGTCTCACGCAGTCAAGTCATGCGATTTCGCAGGTCAGAGTTCACCAAGCTTGAACTTTGCACCGCAGCAACCTGCAAAACTTTACGCATGACCCTGTGTTTGAGGTCTGACGCATTCGTGTGCGTATGAATGGACGTCTATGGGGAGAAAAGTCAAGTGTGAGCGCAGCTTGAAAGTTACTCTACAGCAGAGTTGAAGTTAATGAGACAATGAAGGGGTTAATTAAGTGATGATTGAGCACTGATGATGAACACCCGCTGTTAATATGCAGAAACAGAAGAGAAACACAACACTACATCTACCTTCAGTCACAGCCGTAGATGAAATAAACTGAAATAAAACACGTTGAATCTCTCAAAATCTCAGCAGAGGATCATTAAGCAACTCCACAAACAGCAGCTTTACTTATTAACCACCTGTTTGGCCTTATATTAGCCACACTCTACAAAGTTCTTTATAGTGATGCTATTAAGATTTAAGTAATTTTTACAACAACAATAAATAAAACACCACTGTTTGTGTTTTAAGCTGTCACCATTGAGGAGAACAGTAGGGGAGCGCAGGGCACAAAGTAACACGGGGTAAAATGTAACAAAGAGTTTTAAGGTATTTGCTCAGGGTTAACCATGAATAATTACAGGAATGAATAATTACATAGGGATGGCTGACGTGAAACTGACGTTTCGACACAATTTCGAGATCCCGAAGCGCAAGTGTTTCGAAACACTGCAAAGAAGCATGATCTGAAACACCCAAGTCATGTGACTAAAGTGTTTCGAAACACCTGGGCTGTGTCCGAAACCGCCTACTACTCAGTAGGTACTGCATTTCAATTTAAACGTACTACTCGGCCGTTAGAAAAGTACGTTCTATACCAGAGGTGGCCAACCCTGTTCCTGGAGAGCCGCCTTCCTGCAGATTTCAGTTGCAACCCTTATTAAACACACCTGCCTGCAATTATTACGTGGTGTTCAGGTCCTAATTAATTGGTTCAGGTGTGTTTGATATGGGTAGCAAATGAAATCTGCAGGAATGCGGCTCTCCAGGAACAGGGTTGGCCACCCCTGTTCTATACAGTATGAATGTGAAAAGTATGAATGGAATTCGGACGTACCACATCCGCCATTTTGTCATGGTCACGTGACCTACCTGCGTCAGTTGCGTCGCTTTACTTCCATTCATGAATTCGCTCGCGGGGCATCATGGGATAGCGCAGCATGCATGGGATGCGCACTCCGAAATCTCGCCAGAAGTAATAAGTCATCCGGGTACTTCTCGCATACTGATTTTCGAATTCTATGAATTCGGACATACTACTCGGCTCGCATACTGATTTTGGCGTACTATATAGTATGGAAGTATGCGGTTTCGGACGCAGCCCTGGTCAAGTGACTAAAGTGATTCAAAGGATCGATCAGTTAAGAAGCGTTTCGAGACCAGGCTAATCTCCATGTAACTGCCGGGGTCAGATTTAATACCAGTCTCATATGGCCTAGTGGACTGTGTGTGTACACGCTGTTACTATGCTTCCGATGATGTTTTGGGTTCGAATCCCGACTTGTACATATACTCCTAAATCATGGTTTTATGTATTTTAATTATGTTTCTGTTTTATGGTGTAGCCTAAATAGATTACAGCTGCGGATACGCCATCAATATAGCATCATTGTTATAACACTAAAACAATAATAAATATTTTACAGTACTGTGATGGTTGGGTTTAGGGTTTGGGTAGATGTTAATGAAATACAATAAATGGGAAATTTAATGAATAATATAAATAATTCTTGTTACCTTCTGGCCACAACTGTGTCTGATCTAGCAACAACCCTGTTTTAATACCAAAACAAGACATATTTATTCACAAAATTGTTATTCGGATGTCAGACCAATGTTGAAACAAAACGAAACAAGAACAAAGCATTACCAACTGGTTTTAAACCATTTCAAAATAGCTGTATCAGCCTGGATTCGAACCCACTGTCCCCGCATGGAAGTCAGAAACCTTATCCGCTCCACTAAATATCTTGAATAAATGCTTTTACAAAGTGGAATTTAATACCTCAATTTGCTAAAATGTTCTTGCTGAAGCTGTTTCAGTGGATTACATAAAAAATTACCACTAGGTGTCACCGTAGAGTGTTTCGAAACGTTTCGAAGCTTCAACTCATTTGCTTCGGTTGTTTCGAGGTTTCATGAAGCCTAGCTTTGCCCACCACTATATTTACACGTAAGACCAGACAGTGACTAAACCAAAATGACAACACAGTGTAAATAAAGGATAAGACGGACAATATATCACAACAAAACTGAACAAAATGGGGATATAAACAGATTCAATCAAGCGAGGAGACAAGCACAGAAACCAGTAACACGTTGAGCCAACAAAGACTGGCAGACAAAAAATATACAGTGAGCTGGAGTGAGCTGATCGGCTGAGACTGGAACCAAGTTGTTACAGAGGAACCAATCAGCATAAGGCTGTGTTAGGATTGGTTGCATCAAGTGGATGTGAACCAGCCAATCAGGAACAGCAGTAGGCAAAAACAAGGAAGTGAACTGGAGTGAGTAGAAAAACACAAGCTGCGTCCCAAATGGCACACTACACACTATGCACTCATGCACTATGTACTTATGCACTTATACACTCAACAGAATAGTATATGTATGTAGTGTCGTCCCAAATGGCACACTTATGTTTTTTTACTAAGCGGAAATTCAAACCGTTTCCCTGATGACGTTTGACGGTTGCCAAATCAGTTAAATAAACAACCGAATTATCAAATAATACCTGCTGTGAGTATAACCGCATTCACCATCGGGAGGCTCTATAATCACTCTCGTAGGAGAATTTTGCTTTCACCATCCAAAATAAATAAAGTTATCCAACATGTGTGTCCGATAGCTCCGCCCCTTCCGCTACGTAAGCAAACATAATACAAACGTAAATAAACAATACGTGCTGGCACGTAACAGCATGCTTCCAAGGTTTTCACCACAGTGTCGGCAGATGTCTTCCAGCCAGTTATTGAAAATTCGGCGAAATTTGGATGAGAAACACAGGAGAAACCATTTTTGCAGTATAAAAGTGTTTTTATTATAGTCCATATTTTTGTGATAAAAAAATCTGTGGAAGTATGTTAGTAAAATCTTCTATTGTTGTGATCACCGTCTTCTAGGCTAAGATGAAACCATTTTTAAAGATGTAAAACACACAATGACTGCTTTTGAGGAAAACATGACACAGCAGGGTTAGTTGTAACAGGGTGTTACAATTAAGCCACACACTGTTTAAAGTAAACTGAATTTAAATTAGGGCAAGGCAGTGGCGCAGTAGGTAGTGCTGTCGCCTCACAGCAAGAAGGTCGCTGGGTCGCTGGTTCGCCTCGGCTCATTTGGTGTTTCTGTGTGGAGTTTGCATGTTCTCGTGGGTTTCCTCCGGGTGCTTCGGTTTCCCCAACAGTCCAAAGACATGCGGTACAGGGGAATTGGGTAGGCTAAATTGTCCGTAGTGTATGAGTGTGTGTGGATGTTTCCCAGAGATGGGTTGCAGCTGGAAGGGCATCTGCTGCGTAAAAACTTGCTGGATAAGTTGACGGTTCATTCCGCTGTGGAAACCCCGGATTAATAAAGGAACTAAGCCGACAAGAAAATGAATGAATGAATTCAAATTAATTGTGTGAAGTCTGCCTTTATAAGCATGTGTTACAACAAACCCTGTCACTGTTACAACTTGCCCCATGGGTCGGGTAAATTGTAACATTTTTACTCCTGACACTTTTGGCAATACTGCACAGAGACCATAGGTCCGGCGATCATAATTCCAGTGCTCATTTGTAAGAGAGGCTTGTGTGTTGTTGTCTAACCCCATTACTTTGTCCATTATTTGACCAAAACCAAAAAGTGTTACTTTGTGCCCCGCTCTCCCCTAGTTGCTTTACTTGGACTCTGACTCGATGTCTAATGTTAGTTTCTTTTTGCTTGCCAAATAGTGTATTGTGGCAAATATTTTATAAAGAGAGCAATTGCGCTATGGATAATTGATTCTGTGGTGGTTTAATTACTGGTCAAATCAGTAAAATTGTTTTTGACCTATTAGGTTTGAACAATGTTTTATCACAAAAGTAGCTCTGCATCAAGAAAATGGAACTCAGCAATACTTTTATCAGATTATAAAACACATGAACATCTAAAACATTCAAAACACACAGACATAAAGAATCAGCGTATGCTTCTCGACTATGGTGAGTTTTGTTTTTCCTACAGTGCATGCTGGGAATTATTAATGAATGTTGTATGATTCTCCTAGCACAGTGGTTCTCAAACTTTTTTTCATCAAGTACCACCTCAGAGAAAAAATTGTCTCTCAAAGTACCACCAAAATTAGCAGTATTGAATTACAGTAGCGTAGTAGGCCCAGTAAAGCAGGTACAACTCTGCACAGTTAAAAAAAAAAAAACGTGGCAGTTTACCTCAGAAATATAGGCTATATGTCATATATAGCATATTATATACATCATTTTTGATAAATTTTGAAATATATGTAGCATGTACATGACATATGTCATTCCTCTGCCTACCACTAGAAGGAAGCCCGCGTACCACTAGTGGTACACGTACCACAGTTTGAAAACCACTGTCCTAGCACACACTGCAGCAAAATAAAAAATCTCCAACCTCTGTTGAGATATACAGTTGAATTCAGAATTATTCGCCTCCCCTTTGGTTTGGTTTTTCTTTTTTAAATATTTACTAAATGATGTTTAACAGAGCAAGGAAATTTTCAAAGTGTGTCTGATAATATTTTTTCTTCTGGAGAAAGTTTTATTTGTTTTATTTTGGCTAGAATAAAAGCAGCTTTTAATTTTTTTAAACACCATTTTAAGGACAAAATTATTAGCCCCTATATTTCTATTCAATAGTGTTACGAGAACAGCGATTGTTCTCCGGAGGTCGCTGGTTTCCTCTATACCAGGACTACACTTCCGCATATCCCAGGACTACATTTTCATACATGCACTTCTTTACAGATAGTCTACAGAACAAACCATCATTAAACAATGACTTGCCTAATTACCCTAACCTGCCTAGTTAACCTAATTAACCTAGTTCAACCTTTAAATGTCACTTTAAGCTGTATAGAAGTGTCTTGAAAATATCTAGTCAAATATTATTTACTGTCATTATGACAAAGATTAAATAAATCAGTTACTAGAAATTAGTTATTAAAACTATTATGTTCAGGAATGTTTAATTTTATCTGCACTATTGTGTATATTTTATTATTTCTCTTGTTGTTTTATTGCTCTTGTTGATTGTACGGTGTCCATGAGTTGCTAGAAGGGCGCCTTTAAATAAAATGTATTATTATTATTATTATTATTATTATTATTATTATTATTATTAAATGTGTTAAAAAATCTTCTTTCGGGGAGGCTAATAATTCATGGACTTCAACTGTATATGCTGATTATTGATGTCTGTGTCTCTAAAGGGATTCAGATGCTCAATGTGTTTTAATAGAACACCACAGCTGAGGTCCATTCTCTTGATAAACACTGAATTTTGAATCTTAAATGATAAACCATATATTTAAGCATAATTTGCGAAGTCAAACATAATCTCTCACAGGAGAGAATCAACACAGGATCAGTCAATCTGATCACATTTGCTCTCTTTATACTTGTCATAGCAAGCAAAGAAATATCAACTTTAGAATTCGAGTCAAAAAGCCCAAGTTAATCAACAATGTCACCATCGTGAAGAAAAGTAGGAGGAAAAAGACATTTTCTTTTGTTGTTTTTTGTAAAATGTAAATACCTAAAACAGTTAATTCTCAATAAATACTTATAAATTCTCATATGGACTTTTGTGAACATCTGACAGAAATAGTCAAACAGGTAAGCAATGAGCGAAGCTGCTGCTGCTGTTTCAAGTCAGTTGTAGTGTTGATTCTCTTTTGTTTCTGCATATTAACAGCAGGTGCTCATAAAATAGTTTGCAACCTTTTACCTTAAATTATAATTCCAATTTATAATTTTTTTTTCAGTGTATGCTGCTATATACTATACATAAATGAGCTGTAAATTAGATTTTCCTTTTTTATTTGCACTCAGTGTGACAGTGAGAGCTATAAGAAAAAATTAGAGACCACTTGAAAATTCTTAGATTGTCTGGATTTTATCAGGTATGGTGTTTATTAGGTATTATAATGTTTATATTTGTGTGGCATGGTGACTCTGTGGTTAGCACTGTCAACTCATATCAAGAAGGTCACTGGTTTGAGTCGTGGCTGGGTCAGTTGGCATTTCTGTGTGGAGTGTGCATGTTCTCCCGGTGTTGGCGTCCCAACACATGCACTATAGGTGAATTGGGTACACAAAATTGGCCTCAGTGCATGAGTGTGTGTATGGGTGATTACCAGTACTGGGTTGCAGTTGGATGGGAATCTGCTGTGTAAAACTTGCTCGAATAGTCGGCGGTTTATTCCTCTGTGGCAATCCCTGATAAATAAGGGACTAAGCCGAAGGAAATCGAATGAATGAATGTTCATATTTGTTTTATTTTGAGAAGGTAGGATGAGATTTCTTCAAAGTTCAAAAAAATAATCGTCATTTAGAGCATTTCCCTAAAAAAAAATTAATTGAACTCATCAGGTTTACAAAATGATTTACAAATGAAAGCATTTCTGAAAACTTTGCACCTTATTTTACGCTCAAAAAAGCTCTAACTGACAACATTTTTAGTAAAATTTTGGATGAAATATCATCAAGATCAAAAATGAGGTCTTCCTCAAATATCCAGAGAAACTAATAAATTCCTCAGGTGGAGTTTTTCAGTGTTTTGTTACATAACCAGACAAAAGTAAAAAGCGCAGTATTTAAAGTAAACAGACTCAAGTAAACAGACAAGTAAAAAATAATCCCTAAAAATAATACTCGCAGTAATCAAGTGAAATCACACCCCTGCTGACTGACCACCTCTGTTGAACCACATGTAATTTTGGCAGAAGCAAATGTTCCTGTGGTTATCAGTGTACAGTAACTGCCGTCCGACTCATTTGCGGCGCCTTTAACAGGTAAACATGCGGTAAACTCGTGACTCAGTCAGTTAAAGACACCTTTATTGCTTGCATTTGCTTTAGCTGCTGGACAGTCCCACGATTTTCCATAAAAGCTGTAATAAACAAATCCTTAACTGCGTTTGAATGTGTGAACGCACATTAATGAAGTGAGAAATGTTGAAGGTGTTCGAAAAAACTTTAGTTTGACTGTACATCCACCATTAGAAGAAAATATTAAGAGACCATGAAAAGTTTCTCTGGATTTTTACAATCATTCATTCATTTTTCTTCAGCTTAGTCCCTTATTATCAAGGTTCACCACTGTGGAATGAACTGCCAACTATTCATGCATATGTTTTACACAGCGGAAGCTCTTCCAGCTGCAACCCAGTACTGGTAAACACCCATACACTCCCACACACACACACACATACATTATGTCCAATTTAGTTTATTCAATTCACCTACAGCACAACACGGGGAGAACATGCAGACTCCACACAGAAATGCCAAATGGCTGTGAGGCAACAATGCTAACCACTGAGCCACCGTGCTGCCCTGAATTTATGATATTTTTTTTGTCATTTTTACTTATAATTGTGTAAGTTCTATTAAAGTTACTTTTTTAATTCTGTAAATTAGAGTTTAACATTTCTGAATTTAATTGAAAACAGGTTGTTCATTACGCTGTGGCAACACCAGATTAATAAAGGGACTAAAGCAAAAAGAAAATGAATGAATGAATTGAAAACATTTGTAATTGTGACAGTAATTGTACATTATTTTTATTTGCAGTCTAGAAAAAAAATTCTTAGACTTTTATAGATATTTTACTGAAAAATAAACATTCAACTCAAACCCACAACTTATAAACCCATCAAATCTAGACAAATTTTCTGTCTTTGTAAATATATACTTACCAGCCACTTTATACACCTTCTCGTTAACGCAAGTTTATAATTAGCCAATCACATGGCAGCAACTCAATGCATTTAGGCATGTAGACATGGTCAAGATGATCTGCTGCAGTTCAAACTGAGGATCAGAATGGGGATGAAAGGTGATTTAAGTAACTTTGAACTTGGCATGGTTATTTGGTTATTTGTGCCAGTCAATATTGGCCAATATGGACCAAAATCTCTGAGAAATATTTCCAGTACCTTGTTGAATCTATGCCATGAAGGATTAAGGCAGTTCTGAAGGCAAAAGGAGTTTAACCCTGTACTGGTAATGTGTGTGTGTGTGTGTGTGTGTGTGTATATATATATATATATATATATATATATATATATATATATATATATATATATATATATATATATATATATATATATATATATATATATATGATTATTATTATTATTTTTTTCATCAATTTTTTTTCTACAGTAAGGAATGATTAAACAAAATTCTTAGCTGTTAATTATGTTTAGGGCTCCAGTATGCATGTATTTAATGGGCTTCTGTTGTACCATGGCTTTGATGAGTATCTGTTTAACAAATCTTGATTTGTGTTCCACTAGGCATAAATGAACATTATATAGTTTGCAGTCAGATGCAGATAGTTGATGCGCTGCCAGAAAAACCTATTGTCAGATGCTGATCCTTCATCTTATGTCCATGTGGCAGTCGGGTGTTATTATAAACGCAGGGATTATATTTATTCGGCTCAAGTTTAACATATATTAATCACAGATAACGTTACACTTCCAACCCAGTTACTGGACCACCTGTCCTTTACTCATCTAAAACCTGGAGGAAAGATGGGACTTATACAGTAAATATTTCACTTTTCTGTATGTGATGGACAACACGTGCTTCAGCTAAGTGTGTAAAAAGTGAAGAGATATTAATGCTCAGAGATTGAGATTTGCATCTTGTGATATTGAAGACTGATGATATGTGAGTGAGATTTATCCATATTAAACTTCCACAATACTCATATAATATTTCCAGTGGTTGCCAGGGTGTTGCTAAGCAATTCTGTGAACATGGTTGCTAGGATGTTTCTTATTGTTCCAAGTCAAAAGAGTTCTAGGGTATCTTGGGTGGTTGCCAGGGTACTGTTCAGTGGTTACTAAGAGACATTGTGGTTGCTAGGATGTTTCTTATTGTTTCAAGTCAAAGGGTTCTAAGATATCATTGTTGGTTGCCAGGGTACTGCTAAGTGGTTGCTAAGGCACATTGTTGTTGCTAGGATGTTTCTTATTGTTTCAAGTCAAAGAGTTCTAGGATATTGTGGGTGGTTGTCAGGGTGCTGCTCAGTGGTTGCTAAGGCACATTGTGGTTGCTAGGATGTTTCCTTTTGTTTAAAGTCGAAAGAGTTCTAGGGTATCTTGGGTGGTTGCCAGGGTACTGTTCAGTGGTTACTAAGACACATTGTGGTTGCTAGGATGTTTCTTATTGTTTCAAGTCAAACGGTTCTAAGATATCATTGTTGGTTGCCAGGGTACTGCTAAGTGGTTGCTAGGGCACATTGTTGTTGCTAGGATATTTCTTATTGTTTCAATTCAAAGAGTTCTAGGATATTGTGGGTGGTTGTCAGGGTGCTGCTCAGTGGTTGCTAAGGCACATTGTTGTTGCTAGGATGTTTCTTATTGTTCCAAGTCAAAAGAGTTCTAGGGTATCTTGGGTGGTTGCCAGGGTACTGTTCAGTGGTTACTAAGACACATTGTGGTTGCTAGGATGTTTCTTATTGTTTCAAGTCAAAGGGTTCTAAGATATCGTTGGTGGTTGCCAGGGTACTGCTAAGTGGTTGCTAGCGCACATTGTTGTTGCTAGGATGTTTCTTATTGTTTCAAGTTAAAGAGTTCTAGGATATCGTGGGTGGTTGTCAAGGTGCTGCTAAGTGGTTGCTAAGGCACGTTGTTGTTGGTAGGATGTTTCTTTTTGTTTAAAGTCAAAAGAGTTCTAGGGTACCTTGGGTGGTTGTCAGGGTACTGTTCAGTGGTTACTAAGACACATTGTGGTTGCTAGGATGTTTCTGATTGTTTCAAGTCAAAGGGTTCTAAGATATCGTTGGTGGTTGCCAGGATACTGCTAAGTGGTTGCTAGGGCACATGGTGGTTGCTAGGATGTTTCTTATTGTTTCAAGTCAAAGAGTTCTAGGATATCGTGGGTGGTTGTCAGGGTGCTGCTCAGTGGTTGCTAAGGCACATTGTTGTTGCTAGGATGTTTCCTTTTGTTTAAAGTCTAAAGAGTTCTAGGGTATCTTGGGTAGTTGCCAGGGTACTGTTCAGTGGTTACTAAGACAAATTGTACACATTGTGGTTGCTAGGATGTTTCTTATTGTTTCAAGTCAAAGGGTTCTAAGATATCATTGGTGGTTGCCAGGGTACTGCTAAGTGGTTGCTAGGGCGTATTGTGGTTGCTACGATCTTTCTTATTGTTCCAAGTCAAAAGAGTTCTAGGATATCTTGGGTGGTTGCCAGGGCACTGCTAAGTGGTTGCTAGGATGTTTCTTATTGTCCCAAGTGAAAAAGAGATTTTGGATATACTTTGTGTTTGCCAGGCCATCGCTTAGTGGTGCTAAGGTGTTTTGTGCTTGCTAGGGTTTCATATTGTTTCAAGTCAAAAGAGATCAGGGATATTGTGGGTGCCACGATGTTGCTATGTGGTTGCTAACTGCAAAGATGTTTTGTGGTTGCCAGGAGGCTTCCATTTTGTGGTTGCCATGGCGTTGTTAAGTGGTTCCTAAAGTGTTTTTGTGGTTGTTAGGGGTTTCTTATTGTTTCAAATCAAAAGAATTATAGGATATTGTGGGTGGTTTCTAGAGCGTTGCTATGTGGTTGCTAAGGTGTTCTGAGTGCTGTGTGTTCTGTTTTAATTATTTTAAGTAATTAGAGTTCACCCTCAAGTCATCCAGTTCACCCAATCCTCAATGCCAGGCGTGTGATGACTTGACTGCAAACCAGACTGGTTCGGTTTTACACACCTGATAAACAAGCAAAGGTAGAGGAGAAAGGTAAAAACACAAGCGACTACAGGAGTACGGCTGTGTTGAGAAACGTGAGCACAACAAGATTTAACATGTTTGTTTTTTCTGCTTATATATTTGATCTCTGTCTGTTTTCTATTTCAGAATGGAGGATGAAGCTGTAGTGGACAGAGGAGCATCGTACATCAAAAACGTGTGTGACGAGGAGGTCGAAGGTAAGAAACGTGCACACACACACACACACACACACACACACACACACACACACACACACACATATATATATATATATATATATATATATATATATATATATATATATATATATACATATATATATATATATATATATATATATATATATATATATATATATATATATATATATATATATATATATATATTGTGTTTTGTACAGTGGTGTAAAGTAACAAATTACAAATACGCAAACGACTGTAATTGAGTATTTGTACTAAGTAGTTTTATAAATGTGTACTTTTACTTTCCCTTGAGTTTATTTTTAGTGCTGTATTGATGCTTTTACTCCACTACTTTCCTTCAACCTGCAGTTACTACTTTATTTTTTCTTGTCTATGGGGGTCAGAAAACTCAGTCCTGTTATTCCTGTCCAATCAGATCACACATAGAAGGTAAATCACCTCATAATGAACTACGTCAAGACATCGGTGCTTTATAATTGCACCAAACTGTTTGGAAACATTAAACGTGTCTTAGTAGATGTTTAAAATCTTTACATGCATTGACCCAGAGACTGTTTAGATGCATGTAACTGATGAGAAGATGACGAATATTTACTGTATGATGACTGAAACCTTAAACACTCAGCAGGCACAAGACGTCAACATGTCGTCAAATTAACGTTGTACCTCAACATCGTGTGGACGTTGCATTTTGTTTGGAAATGAAAATTGAGTTGACGTCAGAACTTAACGTCAGACTGATGTCCAACATCCAACGAAAAATCAACGTCTAATGATGTTACAGTTTTTTTTTTTTTAAAGTTTTTTTTTTGGCCTTTTTGCCTTTATTATTAGATAGGACAGTATTTAGACAGGAAGCGAAGTTGGAGAGAGAGAGAAGGGGTAGGGAAATGTCCAAGAGCTGGGATTTGAACATAGGACGCCCTGACGTGCTACTGCACCAAATGTCGACGTGCTAACCACTAGGCTATTGCGCCAACTAATGATGTTACAGTTGAATGTTGTGTGACACCAGATGTTGGATTTTGGTAGCCTTACCTGACGAATAAGTGTCAGTATTTGACGTCAATATGATGTTGGTTTAAAATGTCAGCTTGACGTTGGATTTTGGTCACTTTCTAACAACCTAAAATCAACCAAATATCAACGTCGTTTAATGTCATTATTGGAGATCAAAATAGACGCTGGCTAAACGTTGAATTTTGGTCACCTGACATCACAACCTAAACCTAACCAAATATTAATGTCTTATGATCCTGTGTGCCTGCTGGGCGATAACTAAATTAGGCCGGGGCGATGAATCGAAAAGTGATCAAAATCGACATTCTAATCGATCAAATTTTTTCAATTACTTTCCCTACGTGTCACGTGACCCCGCTCTGTTAAATACTGTGGCTGATTTTTACTTCTAAGGCCACTTTGCAGCCACATCTAATCTGGTCAAGTTGGGCGATGGACCCCTTCTTGAGCCTTACTTTGCACTACATTGACGATGATTGGAAGCTGCGCCAGAGATGCCTTTAAACGGCATATAAAGCTTGTCAGTGAACTATGAGGGCAAAAAAAATTAAGTAAAGTTTATTTATGAACTAATTTCGAGAGGATCACGTGCTTATGATTGCTTGCAACCATCAATTTATGCTTCACCAATCAGATGATTGCTAAGCCACTATAAATACCCTGAGTTCCATATAACAGCCATCTTCATTTTGAAGTATCCCCCCTTCCACCCCTACTCCTCCTCCTTTCTCTGATGGATGGCACGGTGGCCAAGTGGTTAGCCCTGTTGCCTCACAGCAAGAACATCACTGGTTCTAGTCTTTACCAAGCTAGCCGACGTTTCTGTGCAAATTTACATGTTCTCCCCATGCTCACGTGGGTTTCCACAGTGTTCCCCAGTTTCCTCCCTAAATCCAAATCCACTAATCCAAATCAGCAGCATAGACATGCTCCTAGTAAGTGGATATCTCTCAAGAGCAATCACTATCTGTTCATTAGCTAATACAGCAGAGAAGTTCTCTAGATCTACCTGAGCTCAAACTCCCATGACGGGAAGGAAGCCCCGGGCTTGAGGATCTTATGAGCTCAGGGCCCTCTCCCGGGACCAAACAAGCTTTATAATCAATCATCAGCTAAGTGTGAACTCTTAAAATAAACAAATATAATAATCGTTCATCAATCGTAATCGAGTTAAAATGTTCAATTAATCGATATTTTGATTTTAGGCCAAATCGCCCAGCCCTAAACTAAATATACTACAGAATGTTACGTTTACACACATGTAAACACATTAGCTTTTTACAGCATAATACTCACTACTCTTGAGTACTTGTGAAAGGTCTACTTTTTACTTTTACACTGAGTAATATTTACAGTAGATACTTTAACTCTACTTGCACTACATTTTAAGCAAGTAACGGTACTTTTACTCGAGTGATTTTTCAGTACTCTTTCCACCACTGCTGTTATATGATCGGCTGTGTGTCAGTGGCTGTGGATCAGTAAGACTCTTAGTTACTGTGGGTTGAGTTTCACACTCACTTTTACTCACTCCTCTCTTTCTCTCTCTTTTGCTTTTGTTGTTTATTTATTTCTTGCTTCGGTAGTAATATGTGCTTACGGGCAGGAGAGGATTATGCAGATGTAGCAAATCAAAGCTCTATACAGGAAGATGTTTACCATCTTAATCCACACACACTCACGCACACTGTTATAGTCTAAACATGCCACTTTATTGCACAACTCTTCATCTCATCTACATGGCACCTGCTAACCATCTTAAGTGATATGAAGTATTTCTACATGATAGTAAAACATAATAATAATAACAGTAAATTAATCTGTCATTCTACAAAGATTAGCAGTCATGTTTATTTCTTGGACAAATTGTATGAAAGCTATATAGCGCACACCAAATATTTAATATATACTAATATAATTATTTTCTTAAGAATTAACACTTGCACATACACATACATACAGGCAGTTGAAGTCAGAATTATTAGCCCCTTTTGATTTTTTTTTTCTTTTTTAAAAATATTTTCCAAATGGTGTTTAACAGAGCAAGGAAATTTTCACAGTATGTCTGATAATATTTTTCCTACTGGAGAAAGTTTTATTTGTTTTATTTCGGCTAGAATAAAAGCAGTTTTTAATTTTTTAAACACCATTTTAGGGACAAAATTATTAGCCCCTTTAAGCTATATTTTTTCTTGACCGTCTACAGAACAAAGCACTGTTATACAATAACTTTCCTAATTACCCTAACCTGCCTATTTCACCTAATTAAACTAGTTAAGCCTTTAAATGTCACTTTAAGCTGTATAGAAGTGTCTTGAAAAATATAGAAATTAATGACAAATTATATTGAAAAATATAATAATTATGACTTCAACTGTACATACATGCATACATACATACATATACATACATACAGTGAGGGAAATAAGTATTAAACACGTCATGTTTTTTTTTGGGAATAAAATATATATATTTTTAATAATTATATTTTATTGGATTTTTCAAGAAAATCCACAAAGAAACACATACATATATACACACACACAAACACACACAACACTTGGCACTGTCTCAGACAAATCCTATACAAAGAGTCAATAAACAAATAACAATGACAAAATAGTTTAGCAAATGACAACAGAAAATAGAATAAAAAAGTAACATTTAAAAAATTAAATATGTAAAATAAGCAAATTAAGTCTCTGAAGAATCTTCAGAGGTTGAGTGGCTGGTTTGCTCATCCAGATAGTTAAGATATAAACCCCAAACACTGAAAACATTTTTCAACAGAACGATTCCTTTCAGTTTTTCAATCTGTATTACCGAAGTCATGTCTGCAATCCACATTTGAAACGTAGGAGGTGAAGATGACTTCCAATGCTGGAGCAAAAGCCTTTTAGCCACAGCTTTACCTAAAGACAATGACTGCTGGAGGCCATCTGGGAGATGAGAAGTGTGTTGTGAATCAGGTGGTTAAGATTAAAGATAAGCTTTAGAGTACCAATCAAATATGTGTTTGACCAAAATGTATATAACAAAGGACAAAACCAGAAAGCATGGGAAGTCGTGTCTTCTGTCACTTTGCACCTGTCACATGGTGATATGGAGGGAAAAAGTATGCAACTTGGCTTTAGTATGATGTAATCGATGGATAGTGAACAGGACCGTATCATCTCCAGGCATTTATCCCATGTGTCTGCAGAAATTTCAGCCCCTAAATCTTTCTCCCAGGCAGCGGGAATAATATTTCTAAAGGAGCTGCTGACTTGGAATTGAACCAGATTTTGGTAAAACTCCAAACGATACAAACATAAAAATAAAACAAAACCAAAAACTATGAAAAGATTATGAGTAATAACAATGAATTGACACAAAGATCATGTACTGAACTACTGAAATGTATTTAATAATTTATATTAAAGGCTTTTTTGGTGCTGGCAACTTACAGACTGAAGTCACATGCATTGCTCAGGTGTAAGGTTTTCACAGACTTCAACAGAGTGTAAAAATCTTGATGGTTTTGTGGGTCTCGTCTATCAAGTCTGATTTTTATTTTGTATTTTCTATTGGATTTAAGTCAGGTGATTGGCTGGGCCATTCTACAGCTTGATTTTCTTTCTCTGAAAGCATTTGAGAGTTTGCTTGGCTGTGTTTTGGATCATTGTCTTGCTGAAATGTCCACCCTGTTTTCATCTTCATCCTCCTGCTAATGTAGATGTTGGACTAAAGCAGCGAATATTCATTTACAACGGGGAAGGGCAGAGGGTTGCTGAAGAACTACTGAGAAATTTCAGCTGCTGTCTGGGCTTTCACTGCATTTCTACACCTCCCTTTCTTCATGTGTTCAATACTTTCCCCCTGTCATTTCATTTTATTACACAGAACGTTCGAGGTTACTAAAGTAACCCTTCGTTCCCCGAGGAGGGGAACGGAAGCACTATAAGTGGATTTGATTGTAAAATCCACGCATTGGGAGGTTCGGTTCAGAAGCTACTCGTCTGAAAGAGTATTGAACGGGCCAATTAAGAATGAATTGGCAGCGCAAGCCTGCGCAGGTGAGCGGCATAAGCAATCAACTGAGTATATAAGCTCACCTGGCGCCAGCAGACGCTATCCTTTTTAAGCTGAAGAGACTTTCAACAGCTAAGGGACAGTCATTATGGCGACGGAGTATAGTGCTTCCGTTCCCCTCCTCGGGGAACGAAGGGTTACTTTAGTAACCTCGAACGTTCCCCTTCGGGGGGAACTTCAGCACTATAAGTGGATTTGATTGTAAAATCCACGCATTGGGAGCCCATTGAAAGCGCCATAATGACTGCACCTTACCAACACCCCCGATGAGGAGATAGTCAAGCAAGCGTGACGCACCCACATCATGGGGGGCGCGGTCCTCCAACGTGTCCCTGGCCCTAATTTATCCTACTTCAACAGAAGACGGATTTATATATATTTTTTGGGAAGTCGTGAGCATCTAGATAATTCTAGGAAAATACGACAGTACGTTGGGAAGCGTGCAATCCCGATAGGGAGGACGCTGCGGAGGCCATCCGTTACCCAAGGGGGGATAGATGGCAGAATTTACATATGGACTAGCCCTAAAAAGGGGGAGTACGCATAGCAAAAGAGTGGTTAGCGGGGAGGGAAGACACGGGTCCGCCCAGGGGGGGGACTTAACCGTGGCGGAATAAGCATATGGGATCGCCTAGTGGGGATCACGCATAGCAGGCACCTTTACCCAAAACGCGGGCTGACCAGCGGGCAGACCTACAGCGTAGTGGGCCAGCAAGTGACTCCTCCGCTGAGTCAGTGCTGGGGGCCACGGAGGAATCTGCAGGGCTCACCTGACGGGGAACTTTACTGACAGATAAAAAGGCGCACGTATCTCCGTGTTAGGGAAAATGGCGCAGCAAGCGTGTTTCAACACCCTACCGAATTGTTTCCTCAATCACCAAGGGTTACCTAATACCCTTGAGGAAACCGGCTCCACTCGCAGATTGTAAAACCTTGCAAATGTGTTGGGTGTCACCCAGCCCGCAGCTCTACAGATGTCTTTTAGAGGGGCGCCGCGTGCGCGCGCTCGAGAGGATGCGAAGCTCCGAGTGGAGTGCGCACGCGCTCTCGGGGAACACGGCTCACGGCTCTGATAGTGAAAGAAAGGCATCCACAATCTAGTGGGAACTTATTTCGGTACGGCACTTCCCTGCTGCCGACCGCTATAACAGACGAAGAGCTGCTCAGATGATCTAAACTCTGAGTGCGGTCCGGATAATACGCAAAACGCGAACTGGACAATAAGAAGGGCTGGGTCTGCCTCCTCCGAGGGCAGCGCTTGCAGGCTCACTACCTCGTATTAAACGGAGTGGTAGGAACCTTGGGCACATATCGCGGGCAGGGTCTCAGGACGTGAGAGAAGCCAGCCCAATTACAGGCACGAGTCACTGACCGAAAAATGCCTCCGGGTCCCCGACCCTCTAATCGATATCAACGCGACCAGCAGAGCTGTCTTCAGGGACAGAAAGATACTGAGTCGAGGATTGAAGGGATCTGACGCGGCTTGTGTAGCGAGGGCGAGATCCTAAGAGGGCATGATAGGGGGTGGGGTGGATTAATTCGCTTAACGCCCCTGAGGAACCGGATGATGAGGTTATGCGTTCCCACGGTGCTGCCAGCCACCGCGTTATGAGAGCGGAGATGGCAGCCACGTAACCTTGAGTGTGGAGGGCGACAGCCTGCTCTCCAACTTCTCTCGGCGTAAAGAAAGCACAACGCTGATCTGGCAAATTACGGGGGTCTTCTCAGCGAGAGACACACAATTCAGTGAATAGACTCCACGTCAGGGCATAGGCGCGCTCGGGGAGGGGGCTCTAGCCCGAGTGACGGTATTAGCCACCGCAATCGGAGGTTACCTAAGTCTTCCTCGCGTCTAAAAATCTCTTCAAAGATCGGCGAGGGTGCCAGGTGGTGCCCTGTCCCTGAGAGAGTAGGTGCTCTCTCGAAGGGACTGCCAGGGAAGGGCTATCGCGAGGGAGAGCTCTGACATCCAGGTCCGGTTGAGCCAGAGGGGCGCAACCAGCAACCTGTTTCTCGTCCTCCCTGACCTTGCACAGTAACTGCGCGAGCAGGCTCACTGGGGGAAACGCGTATTTGCGCGTGCCCCGAGGCCAGCTGTAAGCCAGTGCATCCGTGCCGAGAGCACTCGGTCAGGGAAAGAACAACTGGCAATGAGCGATCTCGGGGGAACTCCAGAGGAGCAGACGGCGGGCGAGCTGAGACATGCGGCGAGAGCGCATACCCCCTATACGGCTGATATACGCCACCGCCGCCGTACTGTCCGTCCTGACCAGCACGTGTTGCCGCTCCAGCACCGGAAAAAAAACGGTGGAGAGCGAGGAACACTGCCAACAGCTCCAGGCGATATGCCAATGCAACTGGGTACCTTTCCACAGGTCCGCAGCCGCATGCCCGCAACGCACAGCCCCCCAGCCCGTGTTGGAAGTGTCTGCTGAAACGACAACAAGACTGGACGCCTGTTCTAGAGACACCCAGGCCTGTAGGAACGAGGGGTCGCTCCAAGGGCTGAGGGCGCGGCGACACAGCGCAGTAATAGAGACTCGGTGTGCGCGCGCGTGCCATGCGCGTCTGGGGACTCGATCGTGAAGCCAGTGCTGAAGTGGTCTCATATAGAATAATCCGAGCGGCATGAAGCGGCTGCGGATGCCATATGCCCCAGGAGCCTCTGAAATAGTTTCAGTGGGACCACTATTTTACTGTCGAGCTCTCTCAGACAGTACAGCATCAGCTGAGCGCGCTCTCTGCCATGGTGACCGAGTCCAGCTCCAGCCTGAGAGAAGAGATCCTCTGCACGGGGGCGAGTTTGCTCTTTTCTCGGTTGACCTGAAACCCCCACAGGTGGAAGTGCCAGAGCACTTTGTCTCTGTGCATAATCAACTGCTCCGAGAGAGGGCAAAAATCAGCCAGTCGTAAAGAAATTGAGTATGCAGATGCCCGCGAGCCGAAGGGGCGCTGAGGCACCCTCCGCGGGCTTGGTGAGGACCCGCGGAGACAGAGAGAGCCCGAAGGGGAGGGCTTTGTATTGCCAAGCTCGACCTTCAAACGCAAACCGCAGAAACTGTCGGTGGCGAGGAAGAGTGGAGACATGGAAATACGCGTCCATCAGGTCTAATGCTGCAGACCAACCCAGAGGACGAACGCACCGGAGGATGCGCTTCTGCGTGAGCATTCTGAACGGCAGCTTGTGCAGGCAGCGGTTCAAAACGCGCAGATCTAGGATTGGCCGTGACCCACCGCTCTTTTTGGGCACGATGAAGCGTGGGCTGTAAAACCCGCTCTCCATCTCGGCTGGAGGGAGCGGCTCGATTGCATCCTTCGCCAGGAGGACAGCAATCTCCTCTCGCAAGACAGGGGTGGACAGGGGGCTGACCCTGGTGAATACACACCCGTGACTTGGGGGGCCGTTTCGCGAACTGAATCGCATAGCCGAGTCTGATTGTGCGTATGAGCCACCGCGAAGAGCTGGCCCGCGCTAACCAGGCAGGCAGAGCTCTCGCTAATGGACTCATCGCTACAATCGCTGACGTACCAGCAGTGGGGCAGCGCGGAGTGGGTGTGCTGATCCGGGAAGCTCGCGGGTCTCACGGAAAAGCTGGAGGTGAGATATTTGCTCTCACTCCAAACCCGAGCTCCGGAGGGGAGGCTCGAGGGGTGGGAGAAAGGAGACCGTCCTCCCAGCGCTCGTGAGCCACTGACGAAACGCACCGAATCTGCAAGCTAGAAAGCATAGCGTCCCAGACTGGCAGATTTCGGCTGTCACATCTGGGGAAGTGAAAAGTGCCCTTTCATAATGTTTTCATGGCAGTAAAAAGTGCCGTTGGAAATGGGGCCCCGCCCTCCAGCGGGGAAAGAGCAAGTTCCCTTTTCTCCAGATGGCCTGTCCCAGGGGCGCTTCGCGGTCCGTTGCCGGACTTAGCGGCGTTCTGGGCAGGGGGGCTGCCTGCTTCCGAGGTGCCCGACGCGCTCGCTTCGCCGGAGGTGTGTGCGGGGGCGGAGCAGCTCTCGTAGGCGGGCGCCTTCGGCGAGGAGCAGGTATGAATGGCACGGCGGGCGGAGCGGGCTACGGACCGCCGATAAGACATCACCCACCAACTGCTCTCTCACCGCCTTGAATTCCTGGGTGAATTCACAGACAGTGTCGCCGAACCTGGCTGGGGATATGGGGAAGTCAAGAAAGCGGACTTTGTCGACTTTGCGCATATCAGCCAGGGGTGGCGCTCCTGGACCACTAATGTGGACATCGTCCTCCCCAACGCACACGCAGCGGACTCAGTAGTCCGAAGAGCTAAGTCGGCGACGGTGCGAAGCTCGTAAGCCTGGGTTGGACCCACCCTCGTGCTGCTCGGCCAGCGCCTGCGCTTGGTAGCGCTGGTAGGTGGCTATCGCATGCAAGGCGGAAGCAGCCTGGCCCGCAGCTATGTAAGCTCTAGCTCCGAGGGAGGTAGATAACTTACAGGCTTTGGATGGGAGACGAGGCGGACCCCGCCAAGAAGAGGCGCCGCGCGGATTTACCGCCATCGCGCACTCAACCTGAGGAATCGCCACATACCCCCTGGCTGTTTCACCGTCAAGAGTGGTTAGGGTGGAGGAACACGCAGCGCGAGCAGAAAAAAGTGCTTTACAAGACCGCGTGAGCCTACTGTGCACCTCCGGGAAGAAGGGAACGCCCCTCTAGTCGGTCCGGCCGCGGAGCTGGGGGATAAACCATCTCCAACCCACGGCCGAAGCAGCCCGGGAAAGCACGGCTAACATGTCCGTTTCAGGATCCGTAGTGACAGCGCTCACCAGCCCGAAGGGGGCGAGCGGGTCTGGATCATCATCGGACAATGAAAGCCCACCCTCCGATGCCGCGGTGGACATCTGGTCTCCGGTGTCATCGGGCGTAAGGGCTACCATCTGTTAGACGGATCGCTTCCCCCGCCCGAAGCTTGGATAGAGCGCTTAGAGGAGCGGGAGGTCCGCGGGCCCGTGGGCGACGGATTATCTCTCGCTGAAACCCTCAGATCTGCCCGAGTGCCCGCTGCAGAGCAGGGGACAACTGGGGTGGTTCACCCTTTTGCAAAGGCTAACCGCGATCTTGCGCAACAGTCATGGCATCGCAATGACGACATGAACTGCCCGCGAGCAGCGCATTAACATGCTGGACCCCCAGACATGCAACGCAGTGCCCGCGCCCATCATCCGAGGACAGGAAACCACCGCATCCAGAAACGCACAGTCGGAGCGCCGTCCTGATAAGGACGTGCTGCACGACTGTGTTGCTCTTTCTGTGAAGTTTGCAACTTTATACGCACCGCTCTGGAGGACCGGACCCAAAGAACGCCAGGCAAGGGAGAAACCCAGCTCGACCGTCTGCCACTGCGTGTACACACTCTGGACCGGGAGAATGCTCTCGTTCGCTCAGCATCGCTGGTCACAGCAGGAGGAACCCTCATCGACTCGATCAGAAAGTCTCTGAAGCGAAAAGGATAGCGTCTGCTGGCGCCAGGTGAGCTTATATACTCAGTTGATTGCTTATGCCGCTCACCTGCGCAGGCTTGCGCTGCCAATTCATTCTTAATTGGCCCGTTCAATACTCTTTCAGACGAGTAGCTTCTGAACCGAACCTCCCAATGCGTGGATTTTACAATCAAATCCACTTATAGTGCTGAAGTTCCCCCCGAAGGGGAACTTTATTTGTAAACTAACTAGAATTGTTTTCTGTTCATATATTCATTTATTTATTTGCTTTTCGGCTTAGTCCCTTTATTAATCAGGGGTTGCCACAGCGGAATGAACCACCAACTTATCCAGCATATGTTTTACACATCGGATGCCCTCTCCAGCTGCAACCCAACACTGGGAAACATGCATACACTCATACATATGGCCAATTTAGCTTAATCAGTTCACCTGTACTGCATGCCAGTTGGCATTTCTGTGTGGAGTTTGCATGTTCTCCCTGTGTTTGCGTGGGTTTCCTCTAGGTGCTCCGGTTTCCCCCACAGTCCAAAGACATGTGCTATATGAATAAACTAAATTGACTGTAGTGTTCTGAGTGTGAATGAGTGTGTATGGGTGTTTTTCAGTACTGGGTTGCAGCTGGAAGGGCATCTGCTGTGTAAAACATATGCTGGATAAGTTGGTGGTTCATTCCGCTGTGGCAACCACTAATGAATAAAGGAACTAAGCCGAAAAGAAAATGAATGAATGAATAAAAATGGCCATAGTGAGTGTGAATGAATGTGTATGGATGTTTCTTAGTACTGGGTTGCGGCTGGAAGGGCATCTAAAAAACAAAACCTACACTACTGCTTTAGGGTCAGTTTTTTTATTATTATTAAATTTATTTAATTGTTAAAATAAAATGATTCTGTTCATCAAGGTTATTAAATTGTTTTTGTATGTAGTTTCAAATGAAATTATTACTTCTGTCATTATTGCTATTATTATTATTACCATTAATATTAATAAAAAATAAGAAGAAGAAAAAAATATAACAATAATGAAATAATAAATAATAATAATAATAATAATAATAAAATAATAATAATAATAATAATTTAAATATAATAATAATAATAATGATAATAAAAAATTACAATAATAAACATAATAATAATAAAATAATAATAATCATCATGATAATAATGATGATAATGATAATAAAAAATTCTAAAAATAATAATAAACAATAATAATAATGATAATTATAATAAAAAATATATCATAAAAATAATAAACATCATCATCCTAACAACAACAACAACAACAATAATAATAATAATAATAATAATTAATATTAGACTGATTTCTGAAGAATAATGTGACTGAAGACTGGAGTAATGAAGCTGAAAATTCATTTTTAAATCACTGGAATAAATGATTAAATTAAATCATAAACTAATTTTGAACAGTTCTTTTATAGTGCAATACCACTTTCACCATTTGTTCTGTATTTATGATGAAATAAGCGCCCCCTTGATGAGCAGGAGAAGCTTATTTTAAAACATTTAAAAATCCTACTGATCTCAAACGTTTGACCAGTAGTGTATGCTGGAATAGTTGGCGATTCATTCCGCTGTGGTGACCCCTGATAAACAAGGAACTAAGCTATAGGAAAGTGAATGATATTTATGAATGTATTAAATGCAGTTCTGGCACTGTTGGCCATATTCAGATCTGCAGCAGCTCTAATGTTCCAGCATTGATCTGAATAGAGTCATGAAGATCAGCTGAGAGCAGCGCAGCTCTGTGAAATTCTCCCTCGGTTGTGGAATTTATAAAGTATTACAGGTTCAGACGTCTAAAAATATCTGCACATCAAAAGCAGAACAAACACACATTTACGAACATGAGCACTTCACACACACATGCGCTTTCTGCATTTATCTCTCTCTCTCTTTCTCTCTCTCGCGCTTGCTCTCTGAACTTTGGACCTTCACATGATTGTATCACACACACTCACATGCACACTTGCATGCGCGCAAACAAACACACACACACACACACACACACACACACACACACACACACACACACACACACACTCACACATGCAAAATACACACACATAAACTCTCTCATTCAGTCTCACAGACACACACACACATGCACACAAACTCTCTCTTTCACACACACATGTAGACCAACTCATACACACACATTCCCACTTAAACTGTCTCTCTATCTTACACACACACACACACACAATCAAACTCTCTTTTGTTTACACACACTCACACACATACATACATACATTCATAGACACACAAACTCTCTCACACACACATACACAAACTCTGATTCAGTTACACACACACAAACTTTCTCCTACATGGTCACACGCACACACACATGCAAACTCTCTCTCAAAGTCACACACGCAGACACAGATGTACGTATACACACACACACACACACAATCAAACTCTCTTTTGTGTACACACACACACACACATACATACATGCATTCATAGAAACACAAACTCTCTCACACACACATACACAAACTCTCATTCAGTTACACACACACAAACTTTCTCCTACATGGTCACACGCACACACACATGCAAACTCTCTCTCAAAGTCACACACGCAGACACACATGTACGTATACACACACACACACACACACACACACAAACTCTCACATTCACACTCGCACACAAACTCATACACACACATTCCCACTCAAACTTTCTTTCTTACACACACACACACACACACACACACACACACTCAAACTCTCTCACACACACACGCTTACACACACACACAAACTCACACACACAAACCCACAGACACACACAAACTCTCTCTCTCTCACATCCACACTCGCACACAAACTCATTCACATACAAACACACACATTCAAACTCTCTCTCTCCCACACACACACACACATACACACACACTATCAGATAACGGCTGCTTGGCATATTTGTTTAAAGTCAGCAGGCGGTTGGTTGATTCATGATTGATGGATGGCTGATCATTTTATTAGTCCTCCTCGTAACGCTGTGAGGGTGTGTGTTCATCTGAAGTGTGTGTTTGCTGTCTGTTTTTACATGCACTTCCTGGAGATGTCTGGCCATTTCCTGTCCGATCAGCTGTACAGGAAGTTGTTGGCATTTATCTGTAATCTAGCAAGTGTGTGATACGGGTCAGTTTTTCCTTCAGAGAGAAACCCACACACACACACATACACACACGTACTGTATGTGAACACAGAAACACAGAGAAATTCTTCCTCAAAATATGTCAAATGTTGTAAATCATTGATCAAGCGTCCTGAATTATCAAGCATGAACTCATTTTTAACTTGCACAAATATGTTAAGAGGTGAATCATAATGCGTTCATTACCTCAGTGTTATCTATTATTAATACTATTGTACTATTGCAGCATTGTGAAAGTTTATCTATTATTTATTTGTTATTTATTGTTTATTTGTTATGTATTTATTTATTTATTTATTTGTTTATTTATTCTTTGAATTCATTTATTATTTCATTCCTTGCTTCATTCATTCATTTATTATTTGATTCATTGAGTCAATCATTCATTTATTATTTGATTCCTTGATTCATTCATTTATTATTTGATTCCTTGATTCATTCATATATTTATTTATTATTTGATTCCTTGATTCATTCATTCATTATTTTATTCCTTGATTCAGTCATTCATTTATTATTTAATTCCTTGATTCATTCATATATTTATTTATTATTTAATTCTGAGATTCATTCATTCAGTCATTTAGTATTTGATTCTTTGAATTATTCATATAATCATTTATTATTTGATTCGTTGATTCATTATTTGATTCCTTGATTCATTCCTATATTTATTTGTTATTTGATTCCTTGATTCATTCATTCATTTATTTATTATTTGATTGATTGAGTCATTCATATATTTATTTATTATTTGATTCCTTCATTCATTCATTATTTGATTCATTGAGTCATTCATATATTTCTTTATTATTTGACTTCTTCATTCATTCATTTATTTATTATTTGATTCCTTGATTCATTAATATATTTTTTATTATTTGATTCATTCATTCATTGATTATTTGATTCCCTGATTCATTCATTTATTTATTATTTCATTCCATGATTCATTCATATATTTATTTATTATTTGATTCCTTGATTAATTTATTCATTTATTATTTGATCAATCAATCATTCATTCATTCATTCATTATTTGATTCCTTGATTCATTCATATATTCATTTATTATTTGATTCATTGATTCATTCATATATTTATTTATTTGATTCATTGGTTCATTCATTTGTTTTTGATTAATTCATTCAAAAACAAAATTCTTTTAATTAATTTTTAAGAGAGGAGGCACGGTGGCTCAGTGGGTAGCACCGTCGCCTTACAGCAAGAAAGTCGCTGGTTTGAGTCCCAGCTGGGTTAGTTGGCATTTCTGTGTGGAGTTTGCATGTAGACATTGGAAAATGCTGTTTGGCATTGCTAACAATTCAGCTACAAATTCATATTCATAAAATTGCTGTAAACAAAAGTTACAATAAATAAATAAATGATTAATTGAATGAATCAAGAAATCAAAGAATAAATAAATATATAAATAAATCAATGAATCAAATAATAAATGAATGAATGAATCAAAGGTGTACAATGTTGTATGTGTGCAACATACTGTTAACGCTAGACATAATGCATGTCATAGATCAATTTTAACAAATAAAAATACTTACAGGTTGTGGCTCACAATCCAGAGCTTCGTCTATTATGGTTCGAGCTGCTTCTTTGAGGAGTTTTTAGCTGAATCCAGCACTGAACTGGGAGAGATTCTGGAAGCTGTCCTTTGTAAAATGCTAGCTATATACATTTTTTATAATGCTCTGGAACATAATTAAAGTTAAACTAAAAGCACTTTTCTCTTTGTGTCGTGTCTTTTGGAAGCCCAAATACAGACACAGAAGAAGCTTTGTGGAAATAGCAGCGCTTTCTCTGCTATAACATTACAGCGCCTCTGGCCAGGCCCCTTTGCTGCACAGTGTATGTGCGCATGGTGAATGTGTGTTACCAGAAGCGTTTGTGATCTCACTAGCCCAGATGTATTTTTTTGTAGTCCCTAAACTTTGTTCATTGTAGGCTTTGTTAAGCTAAGTGAACTTTGAGCGTATTAAATTCAGAGATGTTGTTTACGTTCACACAGTTACATTACACATCAACTAAACTTTAAAATTTGATATCATAGTGGACCACACCTTTAAGTGTTATTAAGTGGACTGTGTTCTTACAATGTTTATTTTTCCACACCTTTAGGTCATCACACAGTCTACATTGGTGTTAATGTGCCTAAAAGTTACCGGCGGCGCCGCCGACACAGACGACGATCCAGTCACAGAGAGAGACGGGAACGAGTGACGGAGAACGTGAGCGACAAATCAGACACCGAGAACGCAGACGACTCCTCGTCCAGCATCCTCAAACCACTCAGTAAGACAAAAAAACTTTTATTTTGGTAATAAACAGGCCCAAAACTAGCTCTCCAGCAGCTTTACACAGGGGAAACTGTAGATTGCTGAGATCCTGATGGAGAATCTCACTAATGAAATCTGTCTATGTTGGAAGCGGTATTACAAAGAGCTCAGACTATAATTGATAAAATAAGTTCTTAAATTTCTTATTATAAAAATTATTGTATGTATAGTATATAGGAAATACTGGATGGATTTTTGTCAAATATCTGTGTGTGTTTGAAAAAGAATGACAGTTTCACAGCAGGGCCAATCCTTTAGTCTTTAACTCTATATAATGTTTTTTTTGTGTGTACTTATGTACTTATATATCACACTCATAGCAGTGCGATATGGCTGTATATCAGCACTGGTGGTAGGCGTGCGTTGGCAAGAGTGCCTTAGCGCTCCACCAGTGCTGATATACAGCCATATCGCACTGCTATGAGTGTGATACTGCATTTATACAACAGTTCAATGGCACAATTATGTATATACATAAAAAAATCAAACACTGAGAGTCTAAAAACCCCTTTTTATTAGGAACTATTTTCTTCCGCCATTCATTCACATCTGCAGCTGATGTTAGAACAGCAGAAGTCATTACTAATTAACCAAGATCACTTTAAAGCTAGTATTTGAATGACTATATGGCTAAAGTGATGACAAACCTGCTGATTTTGCTCACACTTTAAGATAATAAGGCTGAATGTGACATGA
>NC_141041.1:7165000-7170000 GCF_052040795.2 Danio rerio
TAAATATCCCATTGAAAACCTTTATACTTTCATACAAACTGTCTAGTTGCTATGCAGAAGAGAGATTTACACATAACTAGCAATCTCTCTAGAAGTAATCACATCAGATCAGTGTTTTTGCAGACAGATCTCATCAGTATCCCCAAAATCCTGCTTTAAATCTTTTGCTTTGTCTAGTTTTACCTTTAAAAGTGCCTGCCTGTCCGCCTTTCGCATTTAAATGCACATTTAGAAAAGGTGTGGTGTGTGTCGCTTGCAACATACCCAACATTGCAGCTGTGAGAAATGCTGATATTTACAAAAAAAAAAAAAATCACACAAGGCTTCCTCAAGCCTTTTCCTCTGTCATTTATCTTGCATGCTACATCTCAAGGCAACTTCCCTGTGAAATTCAGCTTAGTATGTCAGCTCTGGCTTTCGCAATGTCTATTTCTGTTTGTCCAGGAAGTGAAGTCTCACACACACTGACCACTTTTTGGGTGTAGGGCTCAAATCAACAACACATCTCATTCATGCTGTTACAAAACACCCTTTCAGGAATATAAAAGCAGTGGTTAATACTATCACACCTTAAGCAGACACAGAACTATTGTTGTGTCATTGTTTGTGGGTTTATGGTTTAAGTCAGTTGGCTATTACTCTTTGTGTAGGAACAATTGATGATGGGACATTAAATTAGTAAGGGATAATCAACGGATTGCCATGCATTAAAGCTGCTATTCGTCTATTTTTGAATTATCTAAAACTTAAAAACACCATATGTTTGCAGTTATTTCTAAGCATGCTAATTTAGCATCCTTGTTTATCTAAAAAAGATGTTAAAATCTGCTTTGAAAATGTGCGCTCCGTTCATCAGCCAATCAGAATCAAGCATTTAAATAGCCTCATGGATAAGTTGTCTTCTCACACCTGATTGGTTGTTGTTATTGACAGTTTCTCCGGCAGCAGAGCGAATACGCTTCATTTTGGGTGAAGATGACAGTGGTCCTCCCCCACCGCAGCTCTTCACCGAACTTGACGAACTTCTTGCCGTTGACGGACAGGAACTGGAGTGGAAGGAAACAGCCAGGTAAAAGCGTTGAAACACCCACGAAACATGTCTTAAACACAATTTGTGGCTGCGTTTGCTTCAGTTTGTTTTCCCGCCTGTTTACTTTCAATTTAGATTTGACTGGTATGTAATATTTGTGTTTACATTCCCACAAAATCAGATTTGAAGCATCAGTGCAGCAAACACAGCCCATGTCATGTTGTAATCTCAGTGTGGCCACAAGGGGTGCAATTGTAAACATTAAGATTTAGTCATTTAGCAGATGCTTTTATATAAAGCGACTTACAATTGAGGAGGCAGTCAGTGATTCAACAAGAGGCAACACACACTAGAAGTGCTGATTAAACAGAGGAACTGTTTGTGATTTGAGAATTTAGTGCTAGAGTACGTAGAGGGAGTGTTTTTTTTCTACAGGTGGTTTGTCAAGCCCACTCGCCTGTGTGAGGCACACTTCATAAATGCACAATGCTTTAGAGAGGTAGGGCTCTATTTTAATGATCTAAGCACAAAGTCTAAAGGTGCAAAAGCGTTAAAGGCATGTCTGAATCCACTTTTGCTAATTTAAGGGCGCATGGTCTAACAGGGTTGTGCTTATTCTTTATAAGAGTTCTGGGTGTGTTTTGTGCATAAAATGAGATGAAAAGCATAATAGAGTTGTATAAAAGTACATAGACTCAACAGGTAAAACAAAATAAAAACAAAATAATAACAAATAAAAGAAAACAATAATATTACAAATATTGCTTTGCCTTGCGAACTCACAATAACCAATTTGTCAAACAAATACACAGTTTTTACAGCTTTTTTTGTTTGCACTGTCCTTAATGGTATTTAAATAAATGTATAGTTTTCAAATAATAGTATTACCATACTTCCCAGTTGATTGATTACATTAAGAATTGATGCTTTCTAAAATGTTATGTTTAAATATGCAAATGAGGCTGTCACAACCACCAGCCATCCACAACCTGAGATCGCTGATAAATAAACACTCCCTTTCCCATGAACTGCAAATCCACCATGTTATGGACTACATATTCAGTCATGCAGCACACACACACACCTGCTCCAAGTGTTCTCTGATTAGACTTTCACAGCTGAAGCTGCACAAGGACTGATTCATGGATTATAAGTACTGCTCGTACACAAAGGCTGCGTCCAAAACCGCTTACTACTCAGTAGGTGCTGCATTTGAATTTAAATGTATTACTCGGCCGTTAGAAAAGTACGTTCTATACAATATGAATGTGAAAAGTATGAATGGAATTCGGAAGTACTACATCCGTCATTTTGTCATGGTCATGTGACCTACCTGCGTCTTTTGCGCCACTTCACTTCCATTCATGAATTCTCTTGCGGGGCATTATGTGATTGCTCAGCGTGTATGGGATGCGCACTCCAGTATCTCGCCGGAAGTAGTTAGTCATCCGGGTACTTCTCGCATACTGATTTTCAAATTCTATGAATTCGGACTTACTACTTGGCTCGCATACTGATTTTAGCATACTATATAGTATGGAAGTGTGCGGTTTCGGATGCAGCCAAACACTGTGGCTGAGTCTTCTGTAACCAGGGATGTGACACTGACAACAGGGCTGAGTCTGACATCTGTTCTAGTGACATTACAATGCGTTACCTTTGTCTTGCTTTGCCGTGATTTTGACCCTCGCCTTGTTTTCTTGTTTTACTCCTGTCTGCTGCCTGCCTTCTGACCGTTTGCCTGCTATTTCGACTACGACTCTGGATTGCCCTCATACATCTGTTTTCCGCTGTGTTGACCATTGCTAGCCTGACCTCGCTTATAAACCTGCATGTGGATCCGCACCCCTGTTGTCAGTGTCACATCCCCCGGTTACAGAAGACTTTACCAGCAGATTTGTAGTCCTATGTGAGTGTATTCCAGCGATCTCTGGTGGTTAGATCACTGGTGATCGTGACAGAGGGATTCATTAATTAAATATGTGATCATTTGCATACATTTCTAGCTCAAAAATCTGAACATTGGTTCAAGTAAGTTTCTTTCTTTACATATCTGTTTTAATCACTCCCTAATTGAGAAATGTCTTCAAACAGCCTGAACAATTCATATTTTTTCACTTTTTTCATTTAATAAAATGTACATAATCAGGGAAATTATGGATGAACAAATCCCTCTTTAACACCGTCGGAATATAGTAGATAGGATTATTAACTTCTACATGGTTGCAAACTGTTTTGTTTTACCACGTAAACACACAAGAGTAAGTAAATGGTCAGTAATTGTATACTCGTTAGGCTTAGGTGTACGTTTGATCTCTCTTTGAGCAACTTGTCAAGGAGTAAAGTAGTATCTAAAGACACACACAAAGAGAAAAGACGAAGCCGCTTTCATGTGCTCTGAGGAGTTTTGATTTCCTCCGTGTATTGAGTGACAGATGAGCTGCAGGTCTTTTCCTGCTACAATATCAACTGACCCACAGCCACTCACACACACACACACACACACACACACACACACACACACACACACACACACACACACACACACACCCACACACACACACACACACACACACACACACACATTTATTTAAACACACAGTTAAAGTACATTTTGAGTCATTTAATTTTCAATTATTTAAAATATATATATATTTTGAAATTAACTTAAAAAAATAATGATTTTAAATGTTAGTAAATCGAGCTTTCACATTGAAAATCTCTGTGTTTATTTTGTTTTGTATTGTAAGATTTAAATGGAATATTTTAATGGAAAACAATAAGATGTGTGATGTGATGTGGAAAACCAGTGTACATTTTATTTTATATTTATTTATTATACTATATTTTTACTGTTTACTATACAATATTTTTTGGAGTGTTTATTTATATATTAGATTTCTATTTATTTCATTATTTATTGAAATTTCCCTTATCAATATTATTATTACTATTACTTTTCTCTGTACTGGCTTGCTGCTGGAAGGGCATCCGCTGTGTAAAACATATCGTCACCTTAGAATTATAAGGTTCTATCTGACATTTTTGTCAAAATTGAGTTATTGACATAATCTTATTAAATGACTCATTTAATGATAAAATGCATTTTTTAAAATAAGTTGTTTACATTTTAAGACTTCATTTTATTGAAAAAACAAAGGTTACACACATACTGTTGGCTATGGAATGCAAAATCTTTGAAGCTCAATATCTCAAAATCATTCAGAACGTAGACAGTACCTTATAGTTTCAAGGTGGCGATATGCTGGAATAGTTCATTCCACTGTGGTAACCCCTGGTTAATAAAGGACTAAGCCTAAGGAAAATTTTTTACTATTGTTACGATTATAATTATTGTGATGATGATGATGATGATGATGATGATTACTATTGTTATGATTATTTTTATTTTTATTATTTTTATTACTATTGTTACAATTAATTTTTTTATTATTATTATTATTATTATTATTAATATTATTATTAATTTTGTGATGATGATTATTGCTATAGTTACGATTATTATTATTATTATTATTATTATTATCATTGTTATGATGATGATGATGATGATGATGATGATGATGATGATGATGATGATGATGATGATTATTATTGTTACGATTATTTTTATTTATTTATTTTTATTACTGTTGTTACAATTATTATTATTATTATTTCTATTGTGATGATTATTTTATTATTATTATTATTAATATTATTATTACTATTGTAATGATGATGATGATTATTATTGCTAGTTACAATTATTATTATTATTATTATTATTACTACTGTTACGATTTATGCTATTTTTATTAGTATTGTTATGATTATTATTATTCTTGTTGTTGTTATTATTATTATTATTATTATTACTACTATTGTTATGATTATTATTATTGTTGCGATTTATTGTTGTTACAATTTTTTTGTTATTATTATTACTATTACTATTGCTACAATTATT
>NC_141041.1:7175000-7192500 GCF_052040795.2 Danio rerio
CAGTGCTGTAAGTGTTGCCCAGTTTGTTGATTTCTGTGTGTGTTGTGTGTTTCCTCAGATGGATAAAGTTTGAGGAGAAGGTGGAGAAGGGTGGCGAGCGCTGGAGTAAACCTCACGTGGCCACTCTTTCTCTGCACTCGCTCTTCCAGCTCAAGAACTGCATCGAGAAGGGAACCATCGTGCTGGACATGGACGCAAACTCACTGCAGCAGATCGTCGGTAAACATACACCTACAGTTCCTGTGACAATCAAAATGACCTTTTTTTTTATGTTAGTATCAGTATGTCTCACACAGAACGAGCTTTTCCTTTCCAATGCACTACTTTTCTACTGTTTTTCAATGTAAATACACGCTTGACAGGCATGTGTGTTAGCTACCATCAAGTAGGTATAGTAGTTATGCTGCAAGTAGGTTGGATTTAGGGTTGTGGTAGGTGTAGATGTAAGTAAAACGCAGTGGTTTGGACTCCATGTCATGTAGGAGACATTAAACGGACCAATGAAAACTCCTGTAATTTTGTACAGCCCACTTGGAGCTCAAGTCCTACCCACTTGAAGCAGGCTCCACCTCTGTTTAAGCCCTTCTCGTTACCATCGTGTCTTGCATCTTTTGCATCTTCTGTCAGTTCCAGAGCAGTGGGCCAATCAGAAGAGCTCAGAGACTGGGCAAGCATTGCAAGTTTCTCTCATTCTTTATAAATGATGAATGCTGTTTCTCATGCTTTTAAAAGCAAAGATGTGTTCAGTGTGAATGTCCCAAACTTCTAGTTGATCATTCGGAAAAGTGGCAGAAGGATTTTTCTGATGAATCATCTGTTGAGCTGCATCCCAATCATCACTAATACTGCAGAAGACCTAGTGGAACTCGCATGGACCCAAGATTCTGACAGAAATCAGTCAAGTTTGGTGATGGAAAAGTCATGGTTTGGGGTTACATTCAGTATAAGGGCGTGTGAGAGATCTGCAGAGTGGATGGCAACATCAACAGCCGGAGGTATTAAGACATTTGTGCTGCCCATTACATCACAAACCACAGGAGAGGGCAAATTCTTCAGCAGGATAGCGCTCCTTCTCATACTTCAGCCTCCACATCAAAGCTCCTAGAAGCAAAGAAGGTCAAGGTGCTCCAGGATTGGCCAGCCCAGTCACCAAACATGAACATTATTGAGCATGTCTGGGGTAAGATGAAGGAAAAGGTATTTAAGATGAATCTAAAGACTCTTGATGAACTCTGGGAGTCCTGCAGGAACGCTTTCTTTGCCATTCCAGATGACTTTATTAATCAGTGATTTGAGTCAGTGCAGAGATGTATGGATGCAGTCCTCCAAGCTCATGATGGAGTCATACACAATATTCAGTCTTTTTCGACTGCAGAATGAAGTATATTCTATACTGGACATTATTTCTGTTAAGTGAAGTCAGGTCTTGCTGTCCTAATTAACTCTTTAAAATCAAGGCATGATCATATTTTATTTTGGAAAAATAAGCGTAATCTTGAGGCCTTTGCCTTTCATATAAGCCACTTCTGATACCAAATGATAAATTACTGTAGATCAAGCTGTTATTTGTTGTTCCTAAAACTTGGATAGGCGACAAGACTTTTGTCAGGTAGTGTATGTGGAACTTAAATTTCTATGGAACATGATTAACCTTGATTAATGACAGATGTTAATGTATAAACATAGTTCTTTCTACTAATAAACCCAAAACAAAAGTTTGTTTTATAATAAATATTCTAAACTATGGTATTATCATGACGCATGGCTAAAATACATGGTATTGCAATGAAGATTATACGACAAACCCTTGGCACTGGTCAAAGTTTTCTTTTTTACCTTCACCTTGCTATTATCTCCATGATGGACGTGTCCAGCTTCTCCAGCCTCTGGTGCCTAGACTGCAGCTCCACACACGAAGTTTGGCCAGAAGAAAAATAGTCATGCCCAACAGAGCCTGGTTTCTCTCGAGGTTTTTGTCCTTTCACTTCATCAGTTGGGGAAGTTTTTTCCTCACCACTGTCACCACTGGCTTGCTCGGATCAGGATTTGGGAAGCTGCTCTTCAGTGGATTTGCTCTTCAGTGTTTAATCTTTCAGCAGTGAAATTTAAACCACACTGACCTGAACTGAACTGAACTTCAACTCTGAAATTTGGACTTTACTAGAATTTCCATGTTTAGCTGCTTTGACGCAATCAAAATTGTAAAAAGCGCTATATAAATAAACAAGAATTGAATATTAACATCGCATTATCTATTGTGATAATAAATCAAATCTCTTTGTTTCAGAAAACATCACTGACAGTCAAATCGAGAGCGGGCAGCTGAAGGCCGATCTGAGAGAGACGGTCATTTACACTCTGCTGAGGAAACATCGACACCAGACCAAAAAATCCAACCTGCGCTCACTGGCAGACATCGGCAAGAGTGTGTCGAGCGCCAGTCGCCTGTTCAGCAGCCAGGAGAACGGTATTATAACACACATCTGACATTACAGCTCTCTCTATCGCTCCATCAGTTTCCACATCTCTCCTCTACTTTCAGCTGCACGGCCCACATCACTCACTTTGTCTTGTGGGCGAAATAAAAAAAAGGTTTTGTGACCTTTATATTTTGTTGTATAATTGTAAAATGTTATCATAACTGTTAAATGCTCAACTTCAGGTCAAAAAACTAGCGTTTAAAAATCAAATATAATAAATAATGGCAATGTATTATGGTGCATGCACTCAAAAAAAACGACTTGCTGCTTGTTCAAACAACGCATTTAAAATGAGTTGAAACAACACATTTTTTGACAGATTAAAAGTCTTATGTTCAATCCTCTTAAATTTGTAGAAATTATTAAGTTAACTTGTTGACAAATGTCGATTTTAGAAATGTGCAGAGATGTTGTCGATATTCTCCAGTCTCGTGAAAGTAGAGCAGATGCCCTGCTGAAAAATCCAGCTTAAACCAGCCTAGGCTGGTTTGCTGGTTTTAGCTGGATGACCAGCCTGGTTTTAGAGGGGTTTTGGCCATTTCCAGGCTAGTTTTAGCTGGTCTAGCTAGAAAATGACCAGCCAAATCCAGCTAAAACCAGCTTGACCAGCCTGGTTTAAGCTGTATATAGCTGGTTTTAGCTGGACTCCCAGCTTGGCTAGGCTGGTCAAGCTGGTTTTAGCTGGTCATCTCCCTGCCTGGCCAGCTAAGACCAGGCTGGAAATGGCTGGAAACCAGCCTGGAAGTGGCCAAAACCCCTCTAAAACCAGCCTGGTCGACCAGCTAAAACCAGCCAACCAGCTTAGGCTAGTTGAAGCTGGATTTTTCAGCAGGGTGTTTTCATAACATTGTTGCGTTTCTAGAAACAAGATATTTGCGCTGAGTAATTCAGTGTAATGCTGTGTTTATTTTTATTGTACTGCACATGTTGTACTATTCAATTCATAGTCAGGCATGTTTAGTCCTTAATCAAACACACACACACACACACACACACAATATAATTTATTTTGTGGATCATGTGATTCTATTTTATTTTTAGCTATTTATCAAAACTTTTATTTTGTAGTAATAAAAGTATTTTTATTTGCAGATTTCACTTTTAGATTTAACCTAATTAACCTAGTTAAGCCTTTAAATGCCACTTTAAGCCAGTGATGCTCAACCTTGTTCCTGGAGATCTACCTTCCTGCAAAGTTCAGCTCCAACCCTGATCAAACACACCTGAACCAATAGGGTATATGCCGAGCTAGTGCTGTTCCCATGCTGATACACTTCCGGTGACCTGTTATTGTGAACTTTTTTCCATTTTATACGGTTGCTTATACAGCATCGATGTTGTAATGTCATTAAAATACATTCAGTTAAATAAACTTTAACATTTATTTAGTTGCTCAAGCGTAAAACGAGACAAAAAGCTGTTTACTCGCATATGCCCGTCAGAATCGGCAGGCTAGCGCAGAAGCTCCATTGAATATACTGGGGTAAAATAAATGCTCATATTATAAAGACATGGCGGGGGAAATGTAATTTAATGCAGTGCTTCTTGTACAATCTGAGACCCACTTTAAATCGGATATCACTCAGCCAGTGTAGATCGCTCATTTTTAAAGAAAACAGACCTTAAACGCACCAGATTTTGCATTGCCATTCAATTCGCCGAAAGCGCTTAACCCAGTTTACTGGCAAATTAAAAGTCCTATTAGCGTGCTTCGGCATATAACCCATTAATTAGGACCCAAATAGCACTTGATAATTACAGGCAGGTGTGTTTGATATGGGTTGCAACTGAAATCTGCAGGACGGTAGATCTCCAGGAACAGTGTTGGGCACGCCTTCTTTATGCTGTATAGAAGTGTCTTAAAAATCTTGTCTAATATTATTTACTGTCATCATGGCAAAGATAAAATAAATCAGTTATTACAAATGAGCTATTAAAACTATTATGTTTAGAAATCGTTTTTTAATTTTTATTTTAGTGCACAAATGAGTTAAGAGTATGTGTTGCTCACTAGTAAGTGAGCGAGTGACTGTTTTAAATGCTGTATAATTTGTTAAATCATCTTTCAATATCATTTATTTAGCTTTGAAGCATCCCAAACTGTTAGTTTTGTTCACTTCTATCTGAAATTTCATGCCTTCCTTTCAAGCCTTGATTATTTCTGTGCTCATTTTCGTCAAGTGCTGATTGTGTTTTCCTGCTGATTCTGTTTTCACGTTGATTTAAATCTGCAGTTCTGCTCTGAATCTCTGCTTTGAATTGTGTTTTGAATCATTTCTCTGCTCTAATGCTTACTTTTCTCTTTTCTTCCCTGTATCTGTGTCTTGATTGACATGCATGCGCTCCTTGTCTCTCTCTCTGTCTGTCTGTGTGTGTGTGAAGCGCGCGGTCCTATCGATCACACAGTGCCTTGCTTTACCACTTTTGAACCTGAAGAACAAATGCAGATGCAGAGAAGCAACAGCATGGGCCTTCTCTGTAAGTCTGAGCTGAATTTAGTCTGAGAGATCGGCTCCTGAAATTCATACCTTTATATGTGAACAATGCTGGAGACACTTTAGAAGATGCTTTAGGGTTTAGTTTTCTTAAACCTTAGTGTAGTTGTGTGCATTTTATAATAGTATGCTGTATGTTGTATATTGCGTTTATGACTTTTTTAATGATTATTCTCTGCTCTCTTATTATTTTTGTTTATTTTAAATCAGAATTTTTACTGAATGGTGTGTTTATAAAAGAAAAAAAAAAGAAAAAAAAGAAAACCAGATTAAGATTTTCCCGATTGATGCATTTATATAAAATTGCAAAAAATATTCTCAATGTTTTTTTTATTCATTCATTTTCTTTTCGGCTTAGTCCCTTCATCAATCTGGGGTTGCCACTGCGGAATGAATCGCCAACTTATCCAGCAGATGTTTTTTTGTAGCAGATGCCATTCCAGCTGCAACCCATCACTGGAAAATGTTTTTTTTATACCAGAGTATTTATTTATTTTTTTTACAAAAATGGTGCATTTATTTAGTAAAATGCAAAAGAATATGCTCAATATTTTTTATTTTTTATTTTATCAGAATAATTTTTTACTGAATGATGCATTTATTTAAAAATGCCAAAAAATATGCTCAATGTTTTTATTTAAATATCAGAATAGGTTTTTACTGAATAGTGCATTTATTAAAAAATAGCTAATTTATAGCATATCATTTATATAAACAAATGCAAAAAGTTTTTTTATATCAAAATATTTTTTTTAATAAATGGTGCATTTATATATATAACTTTTTAGGACCAGAATCACAGATTGATGCATTTATATAAAATTGCATATATATTCTCAATGTTTTTTTTATTATCAAAATCAGTTTTTACTGAATGGTGCATTTATTTTAAAAAATGAGAAAAAATATGCTCAATGTTTTTGTTTTTTAAATCAGAATAAAATTTGACTAAATATTGCATTTATAATAAAATGCAAAAAAATTTCTCTGTGTATTTTTAAATATCAGAATCTATTTGCTAAATATTGCATTTATATAAAATCACAAAAATATTCTTAGTAAAAATTTTTACTGAATGTTGCATTTATTAAAAAATAGCAAAAAATAAATAAATTCTCAATGTTTTTTTTATTATCTGAATCTGTTTTTACTGAATGGTGCATTTATAAATAAAAAAAAAATCCTTTTTTAGTACCAGAATTACAAATTGATGCATTTATATAAAATTGCATATGTATTCTCAATGATTTTCTTTTTTTATCAGAATCAGTTTTTACTGAATAATGCATTTATTTTAAAACATGTTTTTTTTTGTATCAGAATAATATTTTGCTAAATAGTGCATTTATAAAAAGTGCAAAAATGTTAAAAATTTTAATATAAAAATATTTTCAATATTTTTTAATGTCTGAATAATATTTTACTGAATAGTGCATTTATATAAAAAATGTAATTATGCATATAAGCACAACATCATATATGTATAATTTAATTATGTAATAATAATAGCATTTATTTAAATTTTTAATCATGATTCAACACAAAAAGCTGCTATTACTGCTATTCTAAAGCTTATAGAAATGTCTACAGACTTATTCAAAGTTATGTATTATTTTTATTTATATGAATATATCCAAAATAAATGCAAAATAAAGATTAGCTATAAATTCCAATAAGCTTTAAAAAAGGATCAAAAACCCATCTAACAGTTTTAGGTTTTTAAAACATTCCCTTAACGTTACCATTAGGTTATATAATGTTATTTCTAAAATGTTTTTAGAATATTCAACACACCTGGTTATGTTTTAGACAATACTGTTTTTTTGTTTGTTTTTTTTGGTCATTCTAACATTATTAAAACACCTTTATAGTGTGTCAGTCTTGTGTTATATTAATGTTCTCAGATTGTTATTTGAAATGCTGTAAGGAAATTCCATCCACATTTTTTAAATGTTCTAGGAACATTTTTCCATCATTACAAGAACGTTCCAAAAACCTTACTTTAATAACGTTATGCTAACATTAACTCAACATTTAAGAAATGTTACTGAATGTTCTGTTAGCTGGGAATAGAATTACTGTTTATGCTGAAACATATGATGGTGTTTGTAGCTGTCATTTATTATAATTAAGAGATCAGTGTAATCTCTGAGCTTAACAAAAAATGACTTTAGATTGCTTCACTTAATTACATAATTTACAGATTTAAGTTCTGAGAAACTCAGTTGTGAAGTGAAAACACGCTAAGTATCTTGTATGTGAGACTCTTTGTTTTTAAAGTGACAGTTCACCCCAAAATTGAAATGCTTTCTTTGTTTACTCTAAACTTACATTATAAGTTCTCAGTAAAATATTTGGACATACAGTGGAAGTCGGTAGAGATCTAAATTAATTTGGTTATTCACAATCATCAAAATATCTTCTATTAGTATGTTCAGCAAACTAGTGTTGGGGAGTAAAGCATGAGAGGGGCTTGTTTTTGGGTGGTCTGTTTCTTTAAGGATTATGTTTTAGCTTTGGATGAGTGTCTGACCTTTGACCTTTGACCTCTGCAGGCAGTCCGACCACAGCTCATCGTAACCTGACCTCCACCAGCCTGAATGACTTGTCAGACAAACCAGAGAAAGACCAGGTACACCTGTGAATATCAGTAGATATGATATTTCTGGGACAAGAGTGTTCTGGTTGTTAGACTTAAGAGTGAATTGTGTTTGAGTAGCAGGGTAAATCACACCGAAACGTCCAGCTCACATTGTACTCTCAACATAATAATAATAATAATAATAATAATAATAATAATAATAATTATTATTATTATTATTATTATTATATTAATAATAATAACAATAATAATAATAATAATAATCTCTTTATTAATCTGGGGTCGCCACAGCGGAATGAACCACCAACTTATCCAGTACTTTTTACGCAGTGGATGCCCTTTCAGCCACAATCCATCTCAGGGAAACACTCATTTACACTCATATACTACAGCCAATTTAGCTTACCCAATTCTCCTATAGCGCATGTTTTTGGACTATGGGGGAGACCAGAGCACCCGGAAGAAACCCATGTGAACACGGGGAGAACATGCAAACTCCACACAGAAATGCCAACTGACCCAGCCAACGCTTGAACCAGCGACCTTCTTGCTGTGAGGTGATTGTGCTACCCACTGCGCCACAATGCTGCCATTATTAATATTAATATTATTATTATTATATAAATAGAATTATAATTCTTATTAGAATAAAAAGTTTACAATAAAAAATATTTTAAATTTAATTTTAATTACTTTTAATCTAATAAATTATGTAAAAAAATGCTTGACTGTTTATAATAGGATGTCAACTTATACTATTAAAAAACTGTAATATAATATATAATTACTACAAGACTTTTAAAAAATGATTAATATATCTATTAAAATATGTATGTGAATTAGTTTAAAGTAGTGTTATTGCATTAAAACAGATATTTTGATACTTATATGAAATATATAATGAAAATACCCTGAAAACTAGTTATTAAAATAGGCTTAATAAATAAACAAAATGACGGTAGGCCTAGTAACCTAATGGTTTATGAGGGTTTACAAATGACAACCGGACAATATCACGAAAAAAAAACACACACTTATGATAGCCTAAGATAAATCTTTATTTTTTACATTTAAAATGATGAAAAAAGTTATATAGCCTGAGTTGCGTGTTATCCGTGCCAAAATGTAACCAATTTGCACGGTAATAACTCTGAAATTTGGTATCTTTTTTAGGTATTTTTCTGGCTACACTGATGCCTTAAAATGTAACTAAGTAATTGCTTTGAATGACATTAGATTGTAACATTTTGCTTTTCCCTAACACTGATGTTGGTTGGGTAATAGGCTACGTGAAGCGTGATGACTCTGCTGATTTCACTACATTTATTTACCGGTTATACGAATAGTCTGATCGTGGGTCAGATTGCATGTATGGGCATAATTTGACGTCTTTACCTAAAACTTTAAACATTTATATGCCTGTTATTTGAAATAAAACGGAAATAAATAAGAAGAATAACTTGATTTAAAGCACTCGTTTGGCACTAAAGCCATGATCTGTCTGTATTAATAAGAGTTATCGTTGCATTACCGTCATTAATAAAATCAGTAATAGTGAAACTGTGCATATTATTATTACTATTAAAACGTTTATTACTGTGTAATGAAGTTCATGGCCCTTCGGCCGCCGGGAAGGAGGCGGAGAACCGACGCAGTTTTAAAATATTTATTTATAACATGAATGTCTAACCAAAACAAACGAACGGCAGCTCCTCACGGAGACTGCCGTCAAACTGAAAGCAAAAGTAAAATATGTCTGGGCCCGGTCCTCTCGCAGCTTCCTCTGCCATCGTTCCTCCTTTTATAGTCCAGAGCTCCTTCCGTGGGATTCGAGGCAGGTGCGCACCGCAGGTGTATCCACTTACGCGGCAGCCTCACTCCGTTCCCACAGCTCTCGGCAACGCCCCCTCGCCACATACTGCCTTAGGTCAGTAATTTAGGCAGTAATGCAAAGTAATAATAAATGTGAATAAATAGCCTAAATGAAATGAACAAAAGAGGCCAAATTCAGTCACCAGGTCTAGTGCCCCCTGAATTTAAAATGCCCCCTCAGTTCTAACATTCTGGCGCCGGACCTGCCGCTGTGTAAAACATATGCTGAAATAGTTGGCGGTTCATTCCACTGTGGCGACCCCTGATGGGTAAAGGGACTAAGCTGTTGTCGGCACCAGTGGTGTAGTGGTTAGTGTGTCGACACATGCACTCCGGTGCTCGCGGCGACCCGGGTTCGATTCCGCCTTGCGGTCCTATGCCGATCCTTCCCCTCTCTCTGCTCCCCATGCTTTCCTGTCAATTCTCTCTACTGTACTATCAAAAATAAAGGTGAAAACAAAAAAAAAATTATTAAAAAAAAAATTATTAAAAAAAGGGACTAAGCCGAATAAAATTGAATCAATGAGTAATAATCAGAAAAGAATATCTTATGTAGCGACACAATTACTACAAAATCATAATAATAAAGTCATGCAGATGGTGTGTTGCGGGCAGGTTGTGTGTGTGTGTGATTCTCCCAGAAGGATTTGTTGGCGGCCAGATAAATGTGTGTTTGATAGGGACGGTTTCAGTGACGTTTGAGGAGAGAAACAACTGCAGACGACAAAACAAACTCATTCTTCAAACACAATTGAAACTGTTTGACAGGACAAAAGCTGCCGCTGTCGTCAGTAGAGTCAATATTAGTGGATAAGCGGAGGGAGAGCGTGTGTGCGTGTGTGTGTGTGTGTGTGAGAGAGAGAGAGAGAGAGACACAGAGAAAGAGAGAGTGTGTGTGTGTTTGTGTTTATGTGAATGTTTGTGCGAGTTTATGAGTGTGTTTGTGAGTGTATAAGTGTGTGTGTGTGTGTTTTTTTTGTTTGATTGTTTGTGTTTGTGAGAGAGTGTGGGGGTGTCTGTGTGTGAGTGAATGTGTGTTTATGTGTATGTGAGTGTTTGTACAAATTTGTGTGTGTGTGTGTGTGTGTTGTGGTCTGTCGTGTGGCTGTTTATCACTAATGAAGGGCTCTATATCTTGAATGCTTGTGTTTACAGTGGTGAACTTGTTTAACTCTGCTCTTATCAGACGTTTATGTTCCACTGAAATATGAGCTGACAGGGATTATCTCACTGTTGTTTTGATAAACACTTTATTGAATTATCCATTGTTCAGGATAGTTTGAGGTCAAAACGTAATGCTTCCTTTGTGAATGCATTGCCTTTACACAATATAAGTTCATTCATTCACAACTACTTACGATATTACAGTCTGTGCATATTAAAAATAAATTAATGAAAAGAGTAGCTGGCTAGCTCGCGTCCCAGCTGGGTCAATTGGCATTTCTGTGTGGAGTTTGCATGGTCTCCTCGTGTTGGCGTGGGTTTTCTCCGGGTGCTCCGGTTTGCCCCACAGTCCGAAGACATGCGGTATAGGTGAATAGGGTAAGCTAAATTGACCATAGTGCATGTGTGTGAATGAGTGTGTATGGGTGTTTCCCTGTGATGGGTTGCAGCTGGAAGTGTATTAGCTATGTAAAACTTTTGCTGAATAAGTTGGCGGTTCATTCCGCTGTGGCGACCCCTTATGAGTAAAGGGACTAAGCCGAAAAGAAAATGAATGACTGAATATTATTATTATGCAAAGAAATTAACTTGCTAATAACTTGCTAAATTCCTGTCTATGCATATTAAAATATATGAAAAAGTTATTTTAAAATAGTTAATATATATTTATAATTTTTTTACAATTTAGATTTCAAAAATAAATTAAATTAAATACAAATAAAATATTAACTAAAATAAACTTGCTAAATAGAATTTTTTTAATTAAGCACAATATTAGCTATTGTTTATTTGAATTACCATTTAAAATAATATTTTTATATCATTATTTCTTTGTAATATTGTTCAAATCTAAATTATTGAAATGTTTTATTAAAATAAGAATTTAGAAGTGAATATGTCAAATAAATAATGATAAAATATGATTATATTATTTTTATTATGCACTGAATAAGAATATTATGCAATATTATATGGATGTTGGGTGGCACGGAGGCTCAATGGTCAGCATTGTCGCCTCATAGCAAGAAGGTTGCTGGTTCGAGTCCCAGCTTGGGCCATTTGGTGTTTCGGAGTGGAGTTTGCATGTTCTTCCCGTGTTGGTGTGGGTTTCCTCCCGGTGCTCCAGTTTTCCCCACAGTCCAAACACGTGTGCTATAGGGGACTAGGATTAACTAAATTGGCCGTAGTGTATGAGTGTTGGGTGTTTCCAAGTACTGGGTTGCAGCTGGATAAGCATTCGGTGCGTAAAACATGACGGATTAGTTAACGGTTTATTCTGCTGTGGCAATGCCCGAAATAGAGAATAATTAACTCAATTATTCATTTTCTTTTCAGCTTAGTCCTTTTTTTATTCGGGGGTTGCTACAGTGGAATGAACCACCAACTTATCCAGCATATTTTTTAGGCAGCGGATGCCCTTTCAGCCGCAACCCAGCACTGGGAAACACCCATACGCTCTTGCATTCAAACACATAGACTATGGCCAATTTAGCTTACTCAATTCACCTGTACCACTTCATTTTCACTATATGTGTTTGAACTCTGGGGGGACACCAGAGCACCTGGGGAAAACTCACACCAACACGAGGAGAACATGCAAACTCTACACAAAAATGCCAACTGGCCCAACCGGGGATCGAACCAGCGCCCTTCTTGCTGTGAGGCGACAGCGCTATCTATCCAAAATATATGGATGTTTTCATTTCTTTGCTCAACTACCTTCACAACATCTTCTGTAATGTTTCTAGTTCAAAGATAAAATTATAAAATAATTTTCAATTCAAGTATAAAATAATGATGCTGGAAGTGGGTTTATTGCTTAAGCTTGTCTGTGTAAGATATAATTTTTACTCCTCTATTTTAAAAGTGCAGTGACAGAGTGAAATGATTAATCTCCATGTGTATTTTCCTCATTGTTTCTCTCTTTAGTTGAATAATAAATTCATGAAGAAAATCCCCCGGGATGCCGAAGCGTCAAACGTGTTGGTGGGAGAGGTGGATTTTCTCGACGCTCCATTTGTTTCGTTTGTTCGCCTTCAGCAGTCGGTTATGTTAGGAGGTCTGACAGAAGTCCCGGTTCCCACACGGTAAAAAAAACAACTAGATTAAAATCTGTCCATATTCAGAAATATATTACTAGAGGAACTAAAGTATGTCTGTTTTTATCTGCAGCTTCCTTTTTATTCTGCTGGGGCCCAAAGGAAAGGCCAAATCATACCGTGAGATTGGACGTGCCATCGCCACGCTCATGTCTGACGAGGTGTGTGTTTTTTTATTTGTGTTGTAAATAGGGTTGCAAAATTCCAGGACTTTTCAAGGCTGGAAACTTTCCATTGGAATTTACGACAATATATGGCATTTAATGGGAATAAATGGAAATTGATGGGAATAAACTGTGAATTTGGTAATTCCAGGTAAGCCTATGACAGGGTACTTTACTTGTATCTTTCCATGGGAAATAATGGGATTAAATGGGAATTTTACAGGATTAGATGGGAATTAATGAGAATAAACTGTGAATTTGGTGATTCGAGGTTAGCCTATGATACGGTACTTTAATTGTAACTTTTCATGGTAATTAAAGGGAATATAAATGGCAATGGTAACACTTTGGAATAATGGACCATTAGTTAATTTTATTTAATGTATTTACTAATATTAACAAACTATGAAAAATCTTGTAAAGCATTGTTTTTTATTTATTTAGGTTGTAAACAGGGTTGCAAAATTTAGGGAGTTTTTAAGAATGCAGGCTTTCCATTGGAATTAATGGGAATATATGGGAATAAACTGTGAATTTGGTAATTGAAGGCTAGCCTATGACAGGGTACTTTAATTGTAACTTTCCATTGGAATTAGTGGGAATATGTGGGAATTAACAGGATTATATGGAAATGAATGGAAATAAACTGTGAATTTGGTAAATTAAAGGATAGCCTATGACAGGGTTCTTTATTTATAAATTTCATTGAAAATGAATAGGAATAAACTGTGAATTTTATCAATTTAAGGTTAGCCTATGACAGGGTACTTTAATTGTAAATCTCCATGGGAATAAATGGGAATATATGAGTATTATTGGAATTTTTTGGAAATAAACTGTGAATTTAGAAACTGAAGGCTAGCCTATGACAGGGTACTTCAATTGCAAATTTAAATGAAAATGAATGGAAATATATGAGTATTATTGGGAATATATGGGAATTATTGGAAATAAACTGTGAATTTTGTAAATTGTAGGTTAGTGTCCAACTAGGTACTTTAATTGTAACTTTCTGTGACAACCAATGGAAATAAATGAGAATTAATGGGAATGAACTGAAAGGTTAGCCTATGACAGGGTACTTTAATTCTAACTTTCCATAGGAATTTGCAAGAATATATGGGAATTAACATGATTATATGGAAATTAAGGAGAATAAAATGTGAATTTGGTAATTGAAGGTTAGCCTATTACAGGGTACTTTCAGTTGTAAATTTCAATGGAATTAATGGGAATAAACTGTGAATTTGATCAATTTAAGGTTAGCCTATGAAAGGGTACTTTAATAGTAAATTCAAATGAATGGAAAAATATGACAATTATTGGAAATATATGGAACATTTTGTAAATTAACTGTGAATTTGGTAAATTGAAGTTTAGCGTCTGACAGGGTACTTTAATTGCAACTTTCCATGAGAATCAATGAAAATGTATGGGGATTAATGGGAATAAACTGTGAATTTGGTAATTGAAGGTTAGCCCCTGACAGGGTACTTTTAAATATAACTTAACAAAGGAATTAACGGAAATATATGGGAATTAAGCGGAATACTTTGTGAACGCATTTCCTTACAAATATTCTTTTAATTCGTTCAAATAACTTGCTAAATTGCTGTCTGTGCAAATGAAAAGAAATATAAGAAAAAGTATGAAGAAAGAAATATGAAATAAATGTATCATTTTTCTTTTTTTTTAAATAAAGCTGATGCTGCAGTGTATATCATTAGAAAAAGGATTGACAGTAGACATATCTATTTGACTGCTTATTTTAAGGTTTTCAAAGTTCAAACTTTTGTTTCAGTGTTGTTTATTATTGCAATTTTTACTAACAACTTACAAGATACCCCCCACCCCCTCCCCACAAATTGTAATGCTTCAGTGTGTTTTTTCCATGTCATGCAGGTGTTTCATGACATTGCATATAAAGCGCGAGATCGCAGCGACCTGCTGGCCGGGATCGATGAGTTTCTGGATGAAGTGATTGTCCTTCCTCCAGGAGAGTGGGATCCTGACATCCGAATCGAACCTCCTAAATCCGTCCCGTCTGCTGATAAACGGTACCACTGACCTATAACTCATTCTGATTGTTCATTTTAAGCAAGATATACCGCAGGTGGACAGGGTAAAATGCAAACCAGTGTTTTTGCAGTTGGATAATGGCATGAATATATGTAACATATATTTTACATATTTTACAAGTATGACAAGTTTTCAGAAATGTTACGTTTAGATATGAAATGAGGCCTTGGCATATTAGGCAACACCTTAGTGTGGGTCACTATTCACCCAATTAGTAAACCGTTAACTAACAATACTAGCTTGAAACTGTTAATTAGCTGATTATTAATAGTTAGTAAGGTAGTAGTTGGGTTTAGATTTTGGGATGTAGAATAATACTTTAGAGCTACTTATAAAAACAGTAAATATCTTAATAATAGACAGGTAATGAGCCAGTAGTTAATAGCTTGAATTAGGACATAAACTAAAGTGTTATTGCAAATTAAAATCAACCAGTTTTGCTGAGGAGACTTTGGAAATTTCTGTTTCAGTATGGAAATATAATAAAATAAAGTGATGATGTGATGAAAAAAATCTTTTTACGGAGTCAATCTACTAGCAAAGTATTGAGCTAAAAATAAATAAATAAATAAATGCAAATCTCTAAAAATCGCAAAGCCAAAATAAATTTTTGTGAAATAAAAAGTAATTTTGCTAACAAAAAAAGAACTCCAAATAAAATCAAGTAGTGCAAAAAAAAAAAACTAAACTATTACCAATTAAAAGAAAATAAAACTCTATGTGCAAAACATTTTTTAAAGCAGGAACTACTTTTTTTCTAAAGTGCTGACTAAACAGGTGATTTTGCTCAAGATTAAATGGCTGAACAGCATGAAATGCCATCAGTCTGCTGAGATTTCCCAGTATTTCTCTGTTGCAATCGGGAGATCGCAATAATTAACCCTGAAAAAGCCAAAGCAACACGAACACTACCCGATTACTATGATACACAGCACTACAACATACACAAGAGGGAGATCGACTTAGAATGTGACTTATTTGTTCTGTAATGTTATTAATGTTTAGCTGTTGTGACCCGCTGAATCTTTCAAATTATAAATATTTAAAATAGGCACTTTCCTTATAAATAAACTGCATAGTTACAGTCTAAACAACTACATTCTCCACTAAAAAGCCTCAAAGGTACATTGTTGTCCAACAGCTGCAATATTTGTCAAACTGTAGTGAGTTTATTGATCTGCTCTGTATGCATGTGTGTGTTTGCTTGTGTGTGTGTGTGTGTGTTTAGTAAGAATAATCTTGCTGGAGGGGAAGGTTCTCAGATGAATGGAGGAACGCCTCATGATGGAGGTTCGGGTGGCGGCGGTGGACACGCTGTCGGGGATGAACTCAAAATGACTGGCAAGTGAGTGTACAAACAGGGAAAAATATGAAATAATATCACTTAGATTAACAACTAGCACAGTTATTATGAGTTAATATTGCCTTATGGTGTTTCTGTTCTTTAAGAAGTGCAAAAAAACTCTATTATATTTACACCACCATTCAAAGGTTTCATTAGTTCATGTTACTAGCATTTAATAATCATAGTTAACAGTTACTAATGCATTATCTGATTCATATTATAAAGTGTTACCTTAAATGCTTGTGTTGGAAATAGGTTTAAAAATGTTTTTGAACTTGTTTATGTTCACCAAGGCTTAGTTTATGTAATTACGATACTGGTAAAGGGGCCGTGTAATTAGATGTTAGTACAAGTATGTTTGTTTTATGGATATGCATAAGCTAGTGTGCTCCAAACAGAAACCAAATTTGCATTCAGAAGATATAAACATCAAAAGTTTGTCACTTCCACCTAAATGGATAAATGATTTTTCTGGCATCACCTCATGCTTGAGTTTCTCATCAAATCTTCTCATCCTTCTCATCCTCTTCTTCTCATTTGGTCTTCATTTGATGCGCTTGAGCTCAGCCACCCTCACTGGCTGAGCGGTGATAAAAACAAAACACTATTGTCTTGGCTTGTTTTTTTTAAAGGGGCAGGGCTAGTTTATGCCCCGCCCTCTCTTCATGTTTCAGATTATGTCAAACATCAACTAAAAAATGCACATTTCAAAGCACTTCACTGGACATGTAAAAACATAATATTCTGAACTATATGTGTTACATATTCATGAAGATATGTTTTAGTGGTTTTCTATTTGTGGTTCTCATGTGAGTGACGGGGTGATCCCGCCCCCTTCACCAATGAACACCAATTAGAGAAGAGATTATATTGAAGAGGGAGGGGAATTAATTTAGAATATTGATTACAAGTATACACGATTAGTTTATTTTTCTTTATTTATCATTTATTTTATTTGTACATTTTTGTTATTGCATTTATTTATTTATTCATATATGTATTATTATTATTATTAATATTATTAAAATTATTAATGCCTTACTGTTATTGTTCAAGCATTGGTAATAAATAATAATAATAAATGTTAGAGATAAATTTAGCATTGTTTTTTAATATTATTCCAGCAAAATAATGGCATCTCTTTTTTTTCTCGTAGGTTTTGCGGGGGTCTCGTTCTGGACATCAAAAGGAAACTCCCGT
>NC_141041.1:7200000-7210000 GCF_052040795.2 Danio rerio
CGGCCGCCGCATCTGGCTCGATTGACTTGGGCTGGAATCGGGCAGTGAGTCCAGGCATCCGGAGTAGGTCCAGCAGAGGTAGTCAGTCTGAGCTCTGAGGGGTAAGTCTCTAGCCGGAACTGGCTTGAGTGTGTTTTGCTATCTGGGTGGTTAGGCGTGTATCAGCAAACTAATAAAGCCCGAAAAAAGCTCTGACCTTAGCGAATAAACAGTGTTCCACCAGGATCATGTATGTCAGAAACTGTAGTTTACTGCTGAACTCATTTTGTCATGGTAAAATAACACAGAAATCGAATAATAACACTTCAGTCTCCTGCCGAAGCTCAGACGCGCTGCTTTGAGAAACTGTCAATCACAGCTGTCAATCACGATGACACGCCCAGCATTAAATTACTGCTAAAAACAAACTGTTTACAAAAATGAAGATCTGCACCTATTTCAGCACAATAACCAGTGCCTTAATCGACCAGAACCATCTTTCGGGACAGTTTATTGCAAGTGTAATAATTTTTTTTATTTGGGCTCAAGTCTCCTTCATTAACACGGAGGAGGCGGGCTTTATGACTTGTACTGCAGCCAGCCCCCAGGGGCACAACCACGCACAACCATCTCTAGGGTTTACAGAGAATGGTCTGAAAAAGAGAAAATATCCAGTGAGCGGCAGTTCTGTGGGCGCAAATGCCTTGTTGATGCCAGAGGTCAAAGGAGAATGGCCAGACTGGTTCCAGCTGATAGAAAGACAACAGTAACTCAAATAACCACTCGGTTCAACCGAGGTCTGCAGAAGAGCATCTCTGAACACACAACACATCCAACCTTGAGACGGATGGGCTACAGCAGCAGAAGACACACCGGGTGCCACTCCTGTCAGCTAAGAACAGGAAACTGAGTCCACAATGCACACAGGCTCAACAAAATTGTACTATTTAAGATTGGGAAAAATGTTGCCTGGTCTGATGAATCTTAATTTCTGCTGCAACATTCGGATGGTCGGGTCAGATTTAATGTGAACAACATGAAAGCATGGATCCATATATATATATATATATATATATATATATATATATATATATATATATATATATATATATATATATATATATATATAAACAGGACCAATTATGCAAAAATCCCTTTTATAAGGGGTTTGTTATCAGTATTATTATATTAATGTATTAATAGTAACAGTTTAATCTTCATATTTCTGTAAATAATGTACCATATTTGTGATGAAAAAAGTTACTTTGTTTAATGACGTGTATAGCTGTGTATTATAACATGTTTATATTTTCAAAATGTTGTAATTAATATTTTATTTCAGAGAAAACCTTAAATCAACAAAAAAAAAACATTAAAACATCATAAACATTAATCTTTTCTTTCAAAAGGGAACGTTTCAGCCCTGTACTTGGAGAAAATGGAAGCCTTGATGAACAACACTGGACAGGTGAACCATTAAGCTACCCACAATGCATCAGCACTCACATATGAGTGAAGGACCGTTCACATATTGCATCTTTTGTGCGCACAAGTTTATTATTTCAATTAGAGCTTGTTAGTGCATGTTGTGAGCAACACACGCTTGCACACCGCGCTCGCTTTTTCCAGGCCTCCCTAGATGAAAACATCTCAACTTTTCCGAATGCTGCTAACCCACCGCAAGTCATGTGACAAGAATCGACCAATCAGCTTCATACTTTACACATTTAAGTAGACTAATTATTTCAGATGAACACAGAACAACAAACACTGCAGTGCTTTTTAAATTTCTCCATTGATTAAACTTGTATCAGAGCTGCAGCAATGGTTTGTCAGTTCGTCATCCTCTAAGAAAATGGCTGATGGCTGCCTAAAACCAAGGAGTGCCAGCAGAAAGCACATTGAAAATAGTGAAGGAAGTGATGCGCTTACGCCTTCCCTGAGCTTACCACACGCTTTTAGACGTGATATGTGAACAGCCCCTTAAACTCCCATTATTGACGAGTTACTGCACAAATTCAGTTCAGATACTATTGACCATAAATTGCATTGACTATTGTTACAATTGAAAATGATATATTTGTGTGTGTGCGTGTGTGTGTGCGTGTGTGTGTGTGCAGCATCACCTGAATGCGACGTGGGCGTCTCTGTCCCGCTCTGAGTGTCAGGAATGGGGGGGTCAGCTGGTGGGAGCGACGTGTGACTTCGTCCCAGACATCACACTCATGTCTTTCATCCTGTTCTTCGGCACATACGCCTGCTCCATGGGGCTCAAGAAGTTCAAGACCAGCAGATTCTTTCCCACTACGGTACACACACACACACGCGCGCACACATGCACACACTTATAGACATAAACACACATGCTTGCACACACACGCGCACACATGCACACACTTATACACACATGCACGCACCTATACACGCAAATGCACAAATATGCACATACACACTATACATACAAAGACACTACACACACACTCAAACATACTGTAAATACTTACACACCCCTACCACAAACACACACTCTCACACATACACAAATGCACACACACACACACACAATCACACAAGCACGCACCTATACACGCAAATGCACAAATATACACATACACACTATACATACAAAGACACTACACACACACTCAAACATACTGTACATACTTACACAACCCTACCACAAACACACACTCTCACACAAACACACACTAATACACATTCACTCACACACACACACACACGCGGGCACACATGCACACACTTATACAAGCAAATGCACACACACAATCACACAATCACACATGCACACACTTATACACATAAACACACATGCTTGCACACACACGCGCACACATGCACACACTTATACACATGCACAAATATACAAATACACACTATACACACAAAGACACTACACACACACTCAAGCATACTGTACATACTTACACAACACCACCACAAACACACACTCTCACACATAAACACACAAACACACACTAATACACATTCACTCACACACACATACACACACGCGGGCACACATGCACACACTTATACAAGCAAATGCACACACACACACACACACACACACACACAATCACACATGCACACACTTATACACATAAACACACATGCTTGCACACACATGCGCACACATGCACACACTTATACACATGCACAAATTTACACATACACACTATACACACAAAGACACTACACACACACTCAAGCATACTGTACATACTTACACAACACCACCACAAACACACACTCTCACACATACACACACAAACACACACTAATACACATTCACTCACACACACACACACACACGCAGGCACACATTCACACACTTATACAAGCAAATGCACACGCACACACACACACACACAATCACACATGCACGCACTTTTACACACAAATGGACACACACACTACATACATAGACACCACACAAACACATACTCAAACATACTGTACATACTTACACACCACACTACAAACACGCACAAACACACTCTCAAACACATATACACAGACACTCACACATACAAACACAAAAACACACACTCTCACACAAAAATACACATACACACAACACACGCACACACACACACACAAACACACACACAGACATTCTCACACGTGCCCACTTAGACATGTAAACTCACACACTGTACATACATAGACACCACACACACATAAACAGACACATACACTTAAAACACACACACATACTGTACATACTTATTGCAAGCACACACACGTACAAACACTCACTCCACACAAACACACATTCTCACACATACACACACAAACACACACTAATACACATTCACTCACACACACACACACACACGCAGGCACACATTCACACACTTATACAAGCAAATGCACACGCACACACACACACACACAATCACACATGCACGCACTTTTACACACAAATGGACACACACACTACATACATAGACACCACACAAACACATACTCAAACATACTGTACATACTTACACACCACACTACAAACACGCACAAACACACTCTCAAACACATATACACAGACACTCACACATACAAACACAAAAACACACACTCTCACACAAAAATACACATACACACAACACACGCACACACACACACACAAACACACACACAGACATTCTCACACGTGCCCACTTAGACATGTAAACTCACACACTGTACATACATAGACACCACACACACATAAACAGACACATACACTTAAAACACACACACATACTGTACATACTTATTGCAAGCACACACACGTACAAACACTCACTCCACACAAACACACATTCTCACACATACACAAACATGCTTTCATACATACAGTACACACCACACACACTTACACACATACTGTATGTACATACCACACAAACACACACTTACATACAAACTGACTTTACACATATTGTACACACATACAAACACATACACACACATACATACAGAAATACAAACCTCACACATGTGCATGCTTTTACACACAAATTCCACACATGAACAAACACACACACACACACACACACACACACACACACACACACACACAAACACAAATATCCAGATGCTACACATCACAAGGGCACTCACATATAGACACACACACACACACACGTCACCAGCGCACTCACATAAAAACAAACACAATGCGCACACATCCACAAACACACACATACATACACACACACACACACACACACGTCTCCAGGACACTTAATGAGGAGCTTCACTGTCTCATACAAGACTCATGAGGACTCTCATCCTCACAGGAATAGAGCAAAACACACACACACACACACATACACACACACACATACACACACACACATACACTATGGTTTAGACTGCAATCTGAAAGTCATTGCTTCTGCATTAAAGTGGTCTTTTGCTTTGGCAGCTGTGATGGAAAATTGTCCATCCCTGATCCTTACAAAAATGCTGAAGCATATTAGCAATCTGCACTCATTAAGCCTCCATTAATCTGCACTAATGAGAGATTACAGCTAAAAAGATTACAGCTTTCACTTTCAGTTCTGCTGTTGACGATCAACCTGGAGTTGACGATCAGTGATGAGTTTGAGTTATTATTATCGAGTATTGCATTTAACAAAAGCTGTTTACTACTGAGCAGCTTGTAAAATAAAATTAAATAAATGAAATGAAATCATTTATTTAAATTATTTATTTATATAAATAATAAAATTAAATTAAATTAAATTAAATTAAATTAAATTAAATTAAATTAAATTAAATCAAATCAAATCAAATCAAATCAAATCAAATCAAATCAAATCAAATCAAATTAAATTAAATTAAATTAAATTAAATAAAAAAAACCGGCCCGGGAAAAGCGGCAGAAGATGAATGAATGATGAATGAATAAAAAGTAAATAAAAAATTAAGTTACATTGAATTAAAAATATTTAAAAATAAAATAAAAAGATTAATAATTTTTTTAATAAAATAAAAATTATTTAAAAAAAATAAAAAGTTGAATAAGCTAAAATAAAAAAATATTTTTAAAAGATAAATATAATTTAGTATTAAATTAAATTAAAATAAAAATATGTTTAAAATAAAATAAAAAATAAATACAAAATTAAAATAAGTTAAATTAAGTTAAAACAAAATTAAATAAATGAAAAATACTTTTAAAAGATAATTAAAATAAATTAAATGTAAACTTTTTAATAAAAGCATAAATTACATTAAATAAAATTAAATTAAATTAACTAAAAAAAATAAATAAAATGATGAATAAAAATGAAAATGAAATAAAACAAAAGATTTTAAAAATAAAATAAAAAGATACATAAAAAATAAAATAAGTTAACAATTAAAAAAAAAAATATATATATATACATATATATACATATATATACATATATATATATATATATATATATATATATATATATATATATATATATATATATATATATATATATATATATATATATAGACACCACACAAACACACACTTAAACAAAGGCACAAACACTTAAAACACACATATGGTGATTCTAGAGTTTTTAGATTCTAGAGTTGATATGGTAACACAACAACTGTAGTAATATCAAAAAATGACTCAAAACTGCAATTTTCTGGACAATTGGCTATATTATACTACAATACACTTATTTACACTTATGTTTACTGTAGTAAAAACTAAAGTATACAAAGTTTATTACGCTATTCCAGTTTACCAGTTCACTATAGTCAATACTACTATATGTGGTAGGTTCTATCAATAAAGAGTTATAAATACTGTAATACAGTATAACACTCTTTACTGTAGTATTGTTCAAAAAGACCATAGTATTTACTTTAAATTACTTTATTATGTTTTTCATGATGTTTGAACTTAAGTAATGAACTTACAGGAACTTTAATAATATTCTTGTTAAATCATAATTTGTATACTGTATGCACCCGTATGAATCCTATAGTAAAGGGTTGTTTCTATGTCTGCAGGTCCGCAAGCTGATCAGTGATTTCGCCATTATTCTGGCCATTCTGATCTTCTGCGGTGTGGACGCTCTGGTCGGCGTTGATACACCCAAACTCATCGTGCCGAGTGAATTCAAGGTGTGTATTTGTGCTGAAAGACTTTAATCTCTGTGTGAGGACCCTCTGTGTTACTGTAATCCTTTAATAGTGGAATATTATACCTTCAAAGCACTCCAAACCTCTAATTCAAGTGTGTGAATGTGTGTGAGAAACAAACATTAGACACAAGTGTGTGTCCTGTACGAGTGTGTGCTTGTATTGTTCCAGCAGAAGCTCCGTTTACATAGAGCTGAATCAATACAACGTCCACTTTATGGCGTCTTTCATTAGAAACATTAACTAAGCAGAGCAGACGATGTAAAGCAGAACAGATCAATAGAGAACAGAGCTGAAAAAGTCATTATGATGCTCGTATTTCTGTCTGAATGTGTGTTTGCTCTGTAATGAACGTGAATTTTGTAATGTTTGTTGTTTGGATATTATGTAATGTTTGCTGATGGATGTTATGATTATTATAAACACAAAAACTATGTATATAATTATTATATATATATTACTATATACACTCACCGGCCACTTTATTAGGTACACCTTACTAGTACCGGATTGGACCCCCTTTTGCCTTCAGAACTGCCTTAATACTTTGTGATACATAGATTCAACAAGGGACTGGAAATATTCCTCAGAGAACAACCATGCCACGTTCAAAGTCATTTAAATCATCTTTCTTCCCCATTCTGATGCTCTGATGTTTGAACTTCAGCAGACTGTCTTGACCGTGTCTACATGCCTAAATGCATTGAGCTTTTGCTATGTGATTTTTGCGTTAACGAGCTCTTGGACAGGTATACCTAATAAAGTGGCCGGTGACTGTATATTCCTTATTTGTGATATTTTTCAAATATTTCACAGCTGATGTTTAACAGATTTTATCGCATTTATTTTTATATTTTTCTTCTGGAGAAAGTCTTATTTCTTTTAGTTTGGCTGGAATAAATACAATTAAATGCTAAGATCAATATTACTGACTCCCTTAAGAATTTATTATTATTTATTAGATTGGCTACAGAACAGAACTAATTAAGCCTATAAATTGCACTTTAATATCAATACAAAATGAATTAGTTATTCAAAATTAATTATTCAACCAATTATGTTAAAAAATGTGTTGAAAAGAAATCTCTTTGTTAAACTGCACTTATATAAATATTTGAAATATATTAGAAAATATCTGAAAAATTATACAAATTTCACTGGATTGTTAATTTATTTATACATATGCACACATACAGTATAAACTCTTGCTTATAGAATATATATAAAAATTATATTTATAAAATTTAAATCAAGAAAATGTAAGATGTGGTTTTAAATAAAAATGAATGAATAAATTATAATAATAAATGTATGTTTATAAGTAAATAAATAAGTAAATAAATAAATAATAAAAATACAATTATATTTATAAATAAATAAATTATACAAATACATTTGTTTATAAATAAATAAAGTAATTACTTAATTAATTATGATAATACATTTATGTTTAGAAAACAATAAATGATAATAATAATAATAATAATACATTTATGTTAAGTATCTAAAAATATATATATTCTTTTAATACATTTATGTTTTTAGTAAATAAAGAAATAAATAATGAATAAATTATTATAATACATTTATGTTTGTAAGTAAATACAAAAGTTATGATAATATATTTGTTTGTAATTAAATAAATAAATAAATAACTGAATAAATTATAATGATACATTTATGTTTATAAGTAAATAAAAATTATGATAATATATTTGTTTATAAGTAAATAAATAAATAAATATAAATAACTGAAAAATTATAATAATACATTTATTTTTATAAATAAATAAATTATGATAATATATTTGTTTATAAAAAAATAAATAAATAAATACATTATAATAATACATTTATGTTTATAAGTAAATAAATAAATTATTATAATATATTTGTTTATAAGTAAGTAAATAAATTTCATTCATTGAGGTAAGAAGAATAAAATTTCTAAATTCTTTATATTTATGTATTTTAAGTTGTTTTCTTTTTTTTCACTGAACATTTCTAATGTCTGATACCACACAGATTTTTTATAAATGTTTAGATATCATATTTAGTGTGTGTAATGTAATTACGTGTATATAAATTAATGTTTTTGTGTAAATGCAATATTTACATACATTTGCAAGTTATAATTTTTTTTATATCTTTGTGTATTATATATGTACATTGCTTCACCATATTTATCAATAATTTAGTAGAGTAGATATAAAATATGTGTCTTGTTTATTGATATCAATTAATAAGGTAAAACAATGTACATAGTTTTCTAATCAAATCTCAAGTTGTGTGTTTATAATCAATAAAAAATGTGTATCTACGGTGAAATGTATTATAGTTGGTGGTTATCCTCACATGATGGAGATCAGATTATGTTTTTAGCTTCTTATTCTCCTGTATTTTTAATTCATGTGTTACTCTAAACAGCCGACGAGTCCGCATCGAGGCTGGTTTGTGGCCCCGTTTGGAGGAAACCCTTGGTGGGTTTATCTGGCGTCTTTCTTGCCCGCTTTGCTGGTCACCATCCTCATCTTCATGGACCAGCAGATCACAGCCGTCATCGTCAACCGCAAAGAGCACAAGCTCAAGGTACGAGCTTAAAAAAAAATACACACAAATTCCCCGGAGTGAATATTATCAGGGATTAAACAGGAAGAGGATTACAACTACCTGCTGCACGCAAACCACTGCTATTGCCTGACTCCTATCACTGGTGTTCAAAGTCACCATGAAATCATGACATGAACCATTCTAACTTTTCTTTACAATATTACAATGTTTTTTTATGAATAATTAATCTGTGCAATTTTCATTTCACAATTCATCTTATTTGCAGTTTGTAAGAAAGACTTCAGGCCAACAACAAACCACAACCATCTAATCTAACTGCTACATACAAAATCAAGCCCCGCCCTACATTTGTTCTCATTCAGAAAGCTGTTTCAATACATTGCTATAAAGGCAAAACCATATGGAGAACTACATTTCAAATATCTAACAGATGTTATTTTTCTTGTTGGACTGCAGAAAGGAGCCGGGTATCATCTGGACCTGTTCTGGGTGTCGATTCTCTTGGTTGTGTGTTCGTTCTTGGGTTTACCATGGTATGTCGCAGCGACTGTGATCTCCATCGCCCACATCGACTCGCTCAAGATGGAGACCGAGACGTCCGCTCCTGGAGAACAGCCCAAGTTTCTTGGAGTCCGGTGAGAGTTTGTAGCAAAAAATGGAAAATTAACTAAGAAAGCAGTGGGCGTGGCTTGTTTTTTTTACTGCGAGCTGATTGGATGTAGTGAAGTAGGCGTTTCATTCAGAAACATCGGGAAAAGGGTTTGGGGAGAGTTATAACCTAACAGACTCCTCCCGCTCACCATTTCTGTTT
>NC_141041.1:7215000-7280000 GCF_052040795.2 Danio rerio
TTATTATTACTACTATTAATGTTATTATGTAGAAAATGTATAATAGAATATATTTTAATGTAAATAAAAAAATTACAACTAAATTTAATATATTATTATTATTATAATATATATATTATTATTAATATATTTAATATATTATTATTATTATTATTTTATTTAATCCCTAATGCACAGTAAATATCAGCATGTAATGTGTTTTTAGTGATTAGTACTGTTACTGCCCTCTGCTGGACATTTGCTTTGTACATACTTCATGAAGACAATAATAATGACTATAATGATAAGAGCTCATACCAGGATGTGAGCTTAGAATGCGTCTTTCATTCCTGTGTGCTTTTAGTCACAAACACAATTCTGTTTGACTATAATCTGTTTGCATTGCACAAATCTGTTGTTGAGCAGGTTTTGGGGTGTGTTTTTTTGTCTTCTCATGATGTTTGATTCTGTATGTGTGTATAAATGTGTATCAGTGTTGTTTAAATAGCATGTTTTTGATCTCCGCAGTTCATTCCAATGCCGGTGCTGTATGGTGTGTTCCTCTACATGGGCGTCGCCTCGTTAAATGGGGTTCAGGTGAGTTCAGCAGCTCAATGAGTGTCCCGTTACTGTTCAGCAGAAAAAGACCCTAATCCTGCCGATGACCTGATCTCCGCTAGAGCCTGGGAACCCGAACCCACTCCACCACCTGATCTGAGTTCTGGAAAGTTGGGATAAATCAGGCGTGGTCAGGATTTGGTCAGGATAGTGCACCTGGCTGAACCCAGAGCACTTAAGGACACTTTTGAGCATGACAATGAGTGTTGTTGTAATAAGAATAAACCTTAATCCATTTGTAATTACATAATAGTGTATTTAATTAATAAGTTAGTGTTATAGGTTATGAATTGTGCATATTAATAGGTGATGTTAAAATTATTCGCCCCCTGAATCTTTTATTCTTTTTCAAATATTTCCCAAATGTATATATAATTTATATATATTTAAATTTGATCATTTTTAAGCCACATTTTACACTTTTTGTGACAACATGATGTTTAATTTATTAAAATAATAATAATAATGTAAATGTAAACAAACGGATATTTCAGAAAATGTTGTGTCTACATAATATAACTATTATAGGAAGTTGAACTGTGTGTAATATAGAGGTTATATAAGTTATAAAAGGATTTACACTAAACTGAGGCTTGATTCTCTATTTGTTTTTCTGGGAAATTAAAAAAGGTTAAATGAGTTTGTTCTTAAAAATCAGAACTAATAATTCTGAAAAAATAAATCAATTAATTAAATAAATAAATTTATGAGCAATATCATACGAGTAGCAGTGCAATATGGTTGTATATTGGCACTGGTGGGAGACGTGCGTTGACAAGAGGCTGGATTCGAGTGCCTTAGTGTCCCACCAGTGACGATATACAGCCATATCACACTGCAACGAGTGTGATATTGGATTTATACAACAGTTGGACGGCATAATCGTGTGTATAAAATAAAAAATCAAACAGAGAGTGTAAAAATCCTTTTGTATGAGATACTACTTTCTTCCACCAATTATTCACATCTGCAGCTCACGCTAGAACAGCAGAAACCGTTGCTACTTTACAAACGTCACTTTAGAGCTAACATTTGAATGATTCTCTAGTGTAATGTCTAAAGGGATGACTATTGTGCTCACTATGATTTTGCTCACATTTTAAGGTTATAAGGCTGAACAGCATGAAATGCCATCAGTCTACAGAGATTTCCCAGTATTTCTCTGTTGCAATCGAGAGATCACAATAATTAACCCATTAAAAGCTAAAGCAAATTAAACAGTACCAGACTACTATGGTACAAATACAGAATTACAACATACAAAAGAGAGAGATCGACTTAGAATGTCACTTACCTGTTTTATAATGATTAGATCAGCTGTAGTTTTTAAATACGCTGAGTTTTTCTTCTCTAATGGCTTTTTATGTGGTCTCTGTCGCCATCTTGTGGCGGAACAACAACCGTCTTTGCTCTGCTCAGTATGACAGATTGATGGATGCCGGCATGCTGAATCTTAGAAATTCTAAATATTTAAAACAGGCATTACCCTCATAAATAAACTGCATAGTTGCAATGTACACAACTACATTCTCGCCTAAAAAAAAGCCACAAAACCACATTATGTTGTCCAACAGCTGCAATATTTGTCAAACTTCAGTCCTTTGCTTGCCGTGAGGGCAGAGTAATACACAAGGATGAAGAGGCTGTACGAGTGCTGATATTACTTTAATATCTCACGGCTATCAGCCAATCAGATTCGAGAACTAGACAGAACTACATTTTATTGAAAAACGTATAAAACAGTATTGCATATTATATAAATTAAATAAAAATACGGTCATTTTATATTTTGAAAATGTATTCATTTATTTTGAGGCAAGATATTTAATGTTTTAAGATATTAAGAATTATAAGATATTTTATTAATGTATGTACTAAATGAAAATAATCTTATTTTGAATCAAAATACATTTGATTTCTTATCACATCGCTAAATAAATGTAATAAAATTCATTAAAAATAATGAAAAAATTACACTAAATGTTTAAGTTTACATACAAATTTTATTTAAATTTTTATATTAATTTTTAAAAATATATCTTTTAAAAAAAATTGTTTCAACAGGATGTCTGCCTCTTGAGAACAGTAACCTATGAATAAAACCTTTTGTGCGTGTGCGTGTGTGTGTGTAGTTTTTGGATCGCCTGGAGCTCCTGCTGATGCCTGCAAAACACCAACCGGATCTGATCTACCTGAGACACGTCCCACTCAGACGAGTTCACCTCTTCACCTTCATACAGGTGTGTGTGTGAGTAGAAGAGAGAGAGTGAATATTAATGATGTGATATATTGAATAATAATGTGATGTTTAGAGTTTTATTATATATGCATGTTCTTTTATTTTTATGTACACTTTATAACTGCTTTGGCAATACATTTGTAACATTTGTCATGCCAATAAAGCAACTATTGAATTGAATTAAAAGAGTGAGTGTGTATGTGGTCTAATGCTGTAGTTCTCTGTGTTATTCATGAATGTTTGTGTGTTTGTGATAGAGAGGGGGCGCACTTGTGTGTGGTCTTCAGATGTAGTTCTGCGTAATCTTTATAAATGTGTGTGTGTTTGTGTACAGGTTCTGTGTTTGGCTCTGCTGTGGATCCTCAAGTCAACAGTAGCCGCCATCATCTTCCCTGTCATGGTGAGCAGTTCAGCTGCAGAAACTTACAAAACTCCTTCCATCTCCGTTTATTCAAGAGCAAAACCGTATAGAATAATATATGAAGACCTGATAAAGTAATAAAATCAAAGACATTTTTTACACATCTTTATTTTTACTTCAATATTGTTTAAGTTTTAGTTAATTTTGTTCAGTTTGAGCTCAAATAGTTTATTGAAGTAAAAATAGTTTGTCAACTAGTAAACTAAAAAATATTGATTGATTGACTGACTATATAAGCCATAAATTATTAGATACACTCACCAGCCACAATAAAGTGATGATTTTGATGGTATATAAACATAACTTGCATATTAGTAATATGGTAAGATTATTTATAATAATAATAACATTTTACTGTGAAAATAATTATGATCCAAATAATTGCATACATGCCCGTAGCCCGTAAAGGTCCAGAATTTGTCCATTTAATTATTTTTTGTAAAAAGCCACAATAATGTGACGCGAGTCACGCGACATAACCCACTGCGTAGTAACATTTGAATCTTTGATGCGACACTCATACTGAGTAACTCTGTGGGTCGAAAAAAGCAAGGGTAGAGGCAGGGTGGTTTGGAAGACCCACCCCTCACTGAAGGTCTAGAATTTGTCTCATACATGAGCTCATTTGTCCTATTTTGACTGCTGTGCCATCATGAATAATGAAAATAATGCATCGCAAAAGGCTTTAAGACCAAATGGAATCCTATGTTGGCTGTTGCTTCGGTGGGACTGTAATCTGATGTAAGAGAAGTCTTCTTTCACTACTGTATTGTTTTTAAACTGAGAAAACATTTTACAGGTAACTTTTATTGTAAATCTTGGACCTTATTTCTGAAATAAAAATGAGCAATAAAAAGGTGTGAAGCACCAGAAGCAGACCATGTTAAATTAATTTGAATATATTTTGGCTGTTGTTGATATCCAAGAATTTTTAAATGTACTATTTTCTTTAGCAAAGAGGCTAGAACAATTCTGAAGAATTCATTATTACTGTTTTATTATTATTATTATTATTATTATTATTATTATTATTATGTTTTAATCGTTATTTATTATTGAAATGGTCAAATTACGACTGGGGACAGTTTTTAGGCTACAGTTTTTTTTACTTTAAAACTTCAACAGATTGCATTTTTTTTTCTAATGATATATGATGTAATAAATTTGTATTTTAAAAATTAGTCTTGTTTTTAATTTTTCTTTATTGCTATTTTTTTATATTTTTTTTATATATTACAAATATTTTTAGCACATCAAAAAGTGTGGTTGTGATGACATCTGACTAGCTAATCCAGCAAAAAAAAAAAAAAGTACTGCTTAAAATGTCACTAAAATGCAGTATTTAAATCTCAGTTAAATAGAAACTGAGGCGTATAACTGCAAAAAGGTAAACTTTTTAAGAAAAAAGAATCACCCAGTTCACCAGGCTGGCTACGGGCCTGGCATATTATTATTATATCCATACTGAATCAACTATTTCATATTAATTCATCATTAAATGAATTTCTTAAAATTATTTGAATGGAATACATCATATTTAGAATGTTAGAAAACTTGAGTAATTAAAATAAATTATATATATATATATATATATATATATATATATATATATATATATATATATATATATTCAATTCAATTCAATTCAGCTTTATTTGTATAGCGCTTTTTCAATGTAGATTGTGTCAAAGCAGCTTCACATAAATGGTCATAGTAACTGGGTCAGGGTAGTTCAGTTTTTAGTGTTTAAGTTCAGTTCAGTTTAGCTCAGTTCAGTGTGCTTTAAAATCATTACTGAGAGTTCAAACACTGAAGAGCAAATTCATCGATGCGTAGCTTTACAGATCCTGAACCATGCAAGCTAGTGGCGACAGTGGAGAGGGAAAAAAACTTCACCAATAAGAGAGTGAAGAAAAAAAACCTTGAGAGAACCAGATTCAGTTCGGCATGACCATTTTAATTTCTCCGCTGGCCAAAAGTCTTGTGCAGAGTTGCAGTCTCAGCAATGGAGGCTGGAAGCTGGCCTCAGCGAAGACTCATCTGTCCCTGGAGCGTCACTGGAATCAGTCTCATGCTCTCCACTACCCAATGACCGACAGCGCAGCAGCAGCTCATATATATATATATATATATATATATATATATATATATATATATATATATATATATATATATATATATATATATATATATATATATATATATATATAAACCCACTCACCAGCCACTTTATTGAGTACACCTTACTTGTACCGCGTTGGACCCCCTTTTGCCTTCAGAACTGCTTTAATCCTTTGTGGCATAGATTCAACAAGGTGCTGGAAATATTCCTCAGAGATTTTGCTCCATATTGACATGAAAGCATCACGCAGTTGCACCATGGTGCTCTATTTGATTGAGAACTGATGACTGTGGAGGCCATTTGAGTACAGTGAACTCATTGTCATGTTCAATAAACCAGTCTGAGATGATTAGCACTTTGACATGGTGCATTATCCTGCTGGAAGTAGCCATCAGAAGATGAGAACACTGTCCATTAAATTATCAGAAAATTTTGCACACCCAGAATATAACAACTATTGAATTATTTATTAATGCACAGTATAAAAACTCAAATATTGCTGTCATTGTGTTTATTTTTTCCAGATCCTCGCACTGGTGGCTGTGAGAAAGGCCATGGATTATGTGTTCTCGCAGCACGATCTCAGTTACCTGGATGACGTCATGCCGGAGAAAGACAAGAAGAAGAAGGAGGACGAGAAGAAGAAGAAGAAGAAGAAAGGCAGCATCGACAGCGACATGAATGATGTGAGTCTTGAGTCTATATGTGTGCGTGTGTGTGTGTGTGTGTGTATCAGTGTGTTTGCGTTTGTGTAGTGTCTCAGTAACTTCAGCGGAATGAATCTCCACACCTGCGTTCACAGTCGGATTTTCCAGCCATCGAGACCATTCCCAGTATAAAGATCTCGATGGAGGACATGGAGCAGGACGCAGTGCTGAGGGAGAAACCCTCAGACCGTGAGTATACACAGAAGCCAGGCTTTCACACAGTGGTGGATGAGAACGTAAATAAAACACGTCTCGGTTTCAGCCAAAAACGGGAAACTTTTGTCTGTTCATTTACATGACAATGTTTTTTTTTTTATTACATTTTACAAACAGATAACTTGACACTCCATGACAGCAGCAGTAGTTCAAATAATAAAAGAAATAACCATTTTAAAAAAAGACACACGCAATATTTTCAAAGAATACAGCTGGGAATAAGTGAAGGTTTCTTAGGGATAGGACACACCAAGCTGACGCCAAACAACTAGCACAGATGAAACCAAAATGTGTTGTTGCCTCACATTGGCTCACGTCTGTTTCCATCTGGACCGTCATGAAGCTACATGGCAAAAGTAGTTTAGCGACCTCTAAGCTATTTTTACAGTTTTCATTTTTAAATCGAAGCAAATTAAATCCAAGTCAATCATATCTTAGTGATCAATAAAACTGTCAATGAAACATATGAGGCAGAATAGTTCAGTTCAGTTATTCACTGTAAATAATATAGTAAATTATAGTATATAACAGCTAAAACAAAAAATCCAATAAAACCAGGTGTTACACATTTAAAATGCTATAGTAATTTATAGTAAAGGGAAATATTTTGGAATAAGCATTATATATAAATACTAAAGTATTTTTGGTCCCACTTTATATTAAGTGGCCTTAACTAATATGTACTTACACAAGAATGAATAGTTTGTTACAATGTACTTATTGTAAAAATACATGTATTACAGTGTACTTATGCTTGTTACTACAATTAGGGTTAGAGATAGATTCAGAGAGTTGGGAAGAAGGCCTTGAGAATATACATGCATGCTCAATTAACGTAAGACATCATTTAATTCAATTTAAAACCCTGCAGAGGTTACACTTATCTAAGGAGAAACTACATAAGATTTCTCCTCGGGTATCTCCACTCTGTAATAGGTTTAAAACAGCAGAAGGATCCCTAACCCACTTGATATGGTTGTGTCCTAAATTACAAGAATATTGGGAAAATATATTTGAATGTTTTTCTAAAGCCCTCAAAAGAAATCTTAAAGCATGTCCACTTATAGCTGTTCTTGGGATATTTAGTAATTTAGAGATGCTTAATAAATATGAAAGACAAGCCATGTTATTTGGTATGGTAATTGCCAAAAGGGTGATTTAAAGAATGTGGAAGACTGAATCTGTACCTAAATTGGTATGTGGGGTAGAGATATCGTAAACATGCTTGCTTTGGAGAGGTTGAGATATATCAATAATGACAAATTGCGGATGTTTGATAAACACGGGGACAGATATTAGAACACCTTGGTGCATTGGAAGAAGCACTATCTAACCAATAACCCAATAACACAGTAATTAAAAATTGAGTTTAATTGATATTCACAATTTATAATCTATAATATTCTTAATAATGTGCCCAAACTATTATTTGACAATAACACTGTAGTCAGGATAATGCATTTTTCTGGTGATACAAAAACGTTACTTTATAATTGTTTTATTTATGCATTAACCTGACCAGCTAAATTATATTTTGCTTCCATGTGCATTTGTCCCTCGGTGTTCTGTCATTCGGTTGTTCTGTCATAGGTTAGGTTTTTTTTATATTTTTATTTTTATTTTTTTTATGTATTGTATTTTATATGTATTATATTATATTGTAGTGTGTTGAATTTTTTCTGTATTATGTTGCAGCAAAAAGCACATAAATAAACGTTTAAAAATATAAGAAAAATCTTAAAAAAGGGTGAAACTAGGTGCCCTTTAAATCTCTTGTTAATTCTAGAAAAGGTGAAATCGCATCTGTCCAATTCACTAATTCATAGTTTAGTGCTATTTCTGATCCAGTCGAACAGGAATTCAGCTCATTTACAAACCGGACACTGTTATCACGTATCTAAATGGGTGACTATTTCATTGGCTCAGAGATAATAACTTACATTTTTTTCATTGATTTGTGTAACTCTTGTGTTTTGAAACGTTGTTAAGTAATTGTACAAATGTCAATTTTATTTATATAGCACTATTAAACACAACCAATGATTGACCAATGTGCTGAACAAAAACTCACAAAGAACAAGTATAAAATTATAGCTAAAGCAAACAATTCTCACAAATAGTTATTATAGCTAAAAACAAACAATTCTCACTGATAAAATGCCAAATCAAAATGTAAGTTTTCAACCTAGATTTAAAAACAGACAGTGATGATATAGACCTAATACAGAGGGGCAGAACATTCCACAAAGTAGGATCCACTACTGCGAAAGCCTGGTCACCTCTGCATTTCAGCCTCGACTTTTGAATGTATAAAAGTCTCCGGTTTGATGACCGAAGAGACCGACCAGGCTGATGTTCAGTCAACAGGTCTGACAGGTAGGAAGGAGCCAAGCCATTTAGAGATTTATAAACCAGGAGAAGAATTTTAAAAGTTACACAATAGTGCACAGGCAACCAGTGCAGAGAGCGCAGTACTGGTGTGATGTGGTCATATTTTCTGGTGCTGGTTAAAAGCCTTGCAGCAGCATTTTGAACTAGCTGTAGGCGGGATAGAGTTGTCTCACTGATCCCAAAATATAGCGCATTACAGTAGTCCAATCTTGAAGTAATAAAAGCATGAATTATTTGTAACATTTTTTCTAGATAAAATAGGTTTGACTGTTTTTAAAAGTCGAAAGCTTTAATGTTCAGATAAAATAAAAAAATGGAAGTGCAAAAATATATTTATTTCTTGTCCACCACTGCCTGAACCCATGCGCTGTGTCGTTTTCAAAAACCTGACTAATGTCTTTTCTCTCCTTCTTCTCACTGTCATCTCACAATCCTCCAGAAAACATCTCTAAATCCTGTTTTTCTCTTTGTTTTTGCGGTGTTGCTTGGTTTCCTGGTCTGGTGTGGATCGATAATCCGTTCTCAGCAGATAATTTAAGATGCCTAATCACTATTTGTGTGGATGTATTAAGAAAGTCAACATGAAGTCCAAATGCACCCTGTTTACTTTAATAATTCCTGTTCCTGGTCTTTCAGTGCATGATTCATTCGGTGTCTTTCATCAAAGTAACTTGATCTGTGACTTTATTTGTTTTTGTCTGATGTCTTCGAGTCTACTCTGGTCTGTAGAGATGGGAATTAGGTAGAGTTTAAGAAGTAGCAATTCTTTGTTGAGAATCTTAAGCAAATTAACAATACAAGCAATGTTTAATAGAAAAACCGTTGAGGAACAAGCAGTAGAAACAAGGTTTAAGAGAAGAAATGAACTGCTATTGTAGTCAGAAAACATTAATTATAATTTAAATTTAAATTGTGAATTATTATATAAAATGAATGATCATTATTTTTATTGATTTTTCTCAAATTGGAAATCACAGTACACAATGAACATTCATTCATTGGTTTTCCTTTGGCTCAGTCCCTTTATTTATCAGGGGTCGCCACAGCAGAATGAACCGCCAACTATTCCAGCATATGTTTCACACACAGATGCCCTGCAATCCAGCTGCAACCCAGTACTGGGAAACACTCATACACACTCTTGTACACTAAAGCAAATTTAGTTTATTCAGTTCACCTGTACCACATGTGTTTGGACTTGTGGGGGAAACCGGAGCACCCGGAGGAAACCCACGCCAACACGGGGAGAACATGCAGACTCTACACAGAAATGCCAACTGGCCCATTCGGGACTCGAACCAGCGACCTTCTTGCTGTGAAGCGACAGTGCTAACCGCTGTGTGCCAGAACATCCATTATTATGAAATATTGTAAAAAATAAAGTTATATAGAATAAAAGTTAATAAAAACACAATTCCTAATGTGATAATTGTGCAGAAGTTCAGCGGTTTTCAAACCATAACACAATATTACCAATTCCAGGGTCAAAATAATTTTCAAATGGTTGCCATATTTTGTAGAATTGATCCGTTTTACAATGATTTAAGGATGTGAGGGCGGCACGGTGGCTCAGTGGTTAGCGCTGTCGTCTCACAGCAAGAAGGTCGGTGGTTCGAGTTCCGGCTGGGCCTGTTGGCATTTCTGTGTGGAGTTACTGTAGCATGTTCTCACAATCTTGGCGTGGGTTTTAGATAATAATAGACATACATGCTCCGGTTGCTCCAGTTTCCCCCAGTCAAACACATGAGCTATAGGTGAACTGAATAAACTAGATTTGTCGTAGTGTATTAGTGTGTATGGGTGTTTTTCCAGCACTGGGTTGCGGCTGGAAAGGCATCCGCTGTGTAAAACATATGCTGGAATAGTTGAAGGTTCATTCCGCTGTGGCGACTGTTAAAATATAGATTAAGCTGAAGGAAAAAGAATGAATTAATATACTCCATTTACGCTTTTTGACAGACTTTTCTTAGATGTCCACTGCAATGAATAACTAAATAAATAATATATAAATTTACTCCAAAAAAAGTGATGGCACTAAAGATCCTCCTGTTTGCTGCAGAAGATGGGTATTATAATAATTATTATTAAATAATTGATTCCATGCTGGTTTAACCACAGTAGCAAATATGAATGGTTAATTAATTATTAATTTATTATTAATTGTAAACTGGGATGGGCGATGCAGTGGCGCAGTAGGTAGTGCTGTCGCCTCACAGCAAGAAGGTCGCTGGGTCGATCCTCGGCTCAGTTGGCATTTCTGTGTGGAGTTTGCATGTACTCCCTGCATTCGCATGGGTTTCCTCCGGGTGCTCCGGTTTTCCCCCCACAGTCCAAAGACATGCGGTACAGGTGAATTGGGTTGGCTAAATTGTCCGTAGTGTATGAATGTGTGTGTGAATGTGTGTGTGGATGTTCCCCAGAGATGGGTTGCGGCTGGAAAGGCATCCGCTGTGTAAAAACTTGCTGGATATGTTGGCGGTTCATTCCGCTGTGGTGACCCCAGATTAATAAAGGCACTAAGCCGACAAGAAAATTAATGAATGTAAACTGGGATGTCATTAAAAATAAAATTTGTCATAAATATGCCTGGTGACGCAGTGGCGCATTAGTTAGTGCTGTCCCTCCGAAGGGATTAGGGCATAGGGATGAGCCCTTCAGAATGGAATCCAAATTTGCTTGCATGATAAACTTAAATATATATATATATATAGGGCAGCATGGTGGCGCAGTGGGTAGCACAATCGCCTCACAGCAAGAAGGTCGCTGGTTCGAGCCTCGACTAGATCAGTTGGCGTTTCTGTGTGGAGTTTGCATATTCTCCCAACGTTCGCGTGGGTTTCCTCCGGGTGCTCCTGTTTCCCCCACAGTCCAAAGACATGCGGTACAGGTGAATTGGGTAGGCTAAATTGTCCTTTGTGTATGAGTGTGAATGAGTGTGTATTGATTTTTCCCAAAGATTGGTTGCAGGAGTATGAGACTTTTTTGATGCTTAAAAAATGTCAACCATTTTCATCTTTGACCAATATTAATGTTCGTTTAATATCCGCTTTTACATTACGGAAGTAAACTGAGTTGTAAACACACTCTCTTGTTGACTTTAACCTGACTGCAGTACTGAATTTCCTCTTCTTCACTACCTCTAATCACTAACTAATCAACTCTCCTTTTTAGCTGCCTCTTTATATGTTAACCTTCTGGGATTGAATAATCTGCCGTGTTTATGTGTTTGTGTGTGTGTGAATGTATATTAACAGCATGTGTGTGTTTGTTTCTTACAGGAGATAAGCCCATGTCCTTCCTCACTCCCTACTGATGCAAAGCACTTTTTCCCTTCCAGGACTGTGTCAAGGTAAGAGTGTGTGTGTGTGTGTGTGTGTGTGTGTGGTGCTGGTATTAATTACATTGTGGGGACCGAATGTCCTCTCAAGTATAGTAATACCAGACATTTTAAACCTTATGGGGACCTGTTTTGTTTTCCATAAGCTTATAAATCATATAGAACTAAGTATTTTGGAAATTTAAAACTGCAGATTGTTTCCTTTAAGGGCTGGTTTAGAGGTACGGTTGGGGGAAGAGGTGAAAACATACAGTCATTATAGTCAGTATAAAAATCATTGGTGAGAAGTTCCTATAAAACATTAAAATTCAATATGTTTATGCGCGTGCGCGCGTGTGTGTGTGTACTGTGCTGGTATTAATCACATTGTGGGGGCAATAACATAATATAATATAATATAATATCTATTATCTGTTTATTGTAGTATGACCATTAAATAACTATTAAGAAAAAAATGCTAATAAACATTCTCAACAGAAATCTGCAAGAATTCTTATCACAACACTTAAGAACAATATCGTATATTCTCCCAGTATCGTGTAGCTCTACTTTTTACCCATGAGGGATTTCTTGTATTTTGAGAATCTATCTAACAACACTCTCTTTTGCTTTCTCACAGTCAGGATTTAAACCCCTTTAAGAAGATGGTGCCTCAGATCCGAATCGATTTGGACCCCGACAACAACAAATTCTTCTGGAAAACTCCGTCCTCCGAAACATCCCTTTAAACACTCCCGAAAACAGATGCACATGCATACACACAAACTTTAAGGTCCAGATGATGGTTTAGTCTGTCGGCTAACCACAAAATGCTACACGTTAATAGAAAAAGTCCAAACAAATGGACAAATGGCATTTCAACACTACAACCAAAAGCTACACAAACTCTTCACCAAAGAGTTTTTTTGTACTTTGTTATATATATCTCCTCATTTTTGGTAGCATTATTTTTGAAATTTAAAAAAATCAAACAAATGATATATTTTTGCTATTGATTTATTACTAGGTTCTGGGTCCAGACTGATCATTTTTCTCATTAAATTTAAAATTTTATAACTGTAATAAAGGGGTGTAACGGATCACGGTTGATCTGTGATTCGTACGGATCACAACACACGGTTAGGAACACAAGTGACCCGCTGATTAATAAATATTTTTTTACTTGTAGATTAATCCTAAAATCGCAGAGAGATCACCTATCCATCATTCAAATCCCATATATGAAAGCATTTAGGGTTTCCTGTAAAATATAATGATGACAGAAGACGTTTTGGTGGGTTATTCGGTGTGTGGTGGGTTTCTAAGGTTATTAAAGCTGTTTAGCCTTGTATAGCCTGCATTAAGGTATTCAGTGTAAGCTGCACAATTAATCATTAAAAGATTGGGATCTCAACACCCACGCAACATAAATTATAAATGATGGTATTTGCATATGTTTATTAATCCTTTGAATCGCTGCATTCAAATCTGTGTTTGAAAAACACAAAAATCAACAGTCAAATAAGACAGAAGTACAGGGATAACAGCTTATAGTTTAGATAAAACCACTGATGTTTATGGTAAACATTAAAATCCCCGTCATTTGCATTTAACTTGACACTCAAAAATGAAAAATGTAGGCCGCAATTATATTATTTAAGCAATAGTTGGCGACAACCAGCCATCGGAAATATGCAACTGAATATTTCTTCAAAAATTATCATCTAGCAATGAAACATGAAATTTTATGAGTGAATAACTGAATCGTTTATTGAAAGAGACTAAAAATAAATATGGGTTGTACAAATTATAATGTTAGATTTCTACATTTAGCCTTTCAGCAACAGTAGGAGTAACAGTGAATTTTTACAGTACTGAATAATTTTCGATTTATTTTTATTCAACTGATGATTGCTTCATTTTATTTTTATTAAATGACTAAGTTCCTAGTACTGTTTTTTTAAAACCAAAAGTTTCTTGCAGTACTGTTTTCGTAATAAATGGAAATCAAGTTACATTTGTCTCCTCTCCCCTTTTGGCTGATCTGATAAACGGTCCGCTTCGTGACTAAAAAAAGCATAATGTGATCCGAACCATGAGATTTGTGATCCGTTACACCACACTACTATAATATATTACACATCAGAATAATATCGTAATCAAGTCTTAACAATGTAGAATCCATCCAATAATGTATGAAACAAATTTGGTGGTTTGACTTTTCCTCTAGCCAAATAACCGCACTTCATTCAAATGAGCACGTTTGATCAAATTTTAATATTTCAACGAACAAATTTGTATTAGCATTTATGATATACTTTTCTTTCGCTCAAAAGACTCAACCTTTTGAAACTCTTCTAGAAGTCTATATTACTGAACCACAATTGTGGGCGTAACTACTTATCCCAATAAGGGAACTGCTGTTATAAAATTAATGACAAAATGACTTCAGTCTTTCCTGTGCTTAATGAGACAGAAAGTGGGAAACACTCGATGTATGAATATGATCTTCTAGTTCTACCTCTTATAACCGACTGTAGTTTGTGAAGCATTTCACTATGCAATATGTCAGCGGCGAACCAAAAAAAAAAAAAAGTAGCGGACGCCAACTTTCTGTCTACGAAGTTCCTCTTCTGCCCTTTTATGAACTCAAGATCTGTTTTCTCTGTTCATAAATGACAATCATAACCGGGCGGACACTTTCAATGTGATTTGCGTTCAATGTATTTACTATGAAGCAGTTGATTGATGCTGATTTTATTACCTGGATATTTTTTTTGTACTTTTTTTCTTTTTTTAAAGAAGTAATGCTGTAGATAGAGACGTCTTTTTTACTGAGATGAGTTGTAAGGACTCGATAATGAGATTTTAACGTGGAACAGCTGCACCGAGTGACAGCAATATGCAAATTTCCTTGTTTTGTTAGTTCGAGAACTTAAATACTGCCATTAAGACAGATCATTTTTACTAAAGGCCCATTCACACCAATAGCTTCATAGGTAACTATACTGTGGTTTTGACATATATATTTCGAAGGATTGCGCTCTTTGACGCATTCAAGATTCTGATTGGCTGTCGATGCTTTTAATCGTTCGTCAGCTAATAAAAAAAAAAGTCATTTTAAAAGTGATTCAGTTGTATTTATCCTCTGTGCCATTAACGTTATAGTTGTGGTGAGGACTCTGCTATTCTTTTACATTTATTTGTAAGTCTTTATTGTTACCAATATCAATAGACAATAAGTGGCATGAACAGCTTTTTACAATCAGCACAACGATATTTCAGTCGGCTAATCTGGAGTAGAATATTTTGAACAGTATCTATTAAATCCACAGTTGTTAAAACTTGAATATAGAGACACAAGTCAGTGTTTGTACATACAATATATCTGTTCATCATCATCATCATCATCTCTGATCAATAATGTCTTCCATTTCTTTTGATTGTATCGAATTGTGCATTTTCAAGGACTGAACTGTTAGCGAGATTTGCTTATGTAGGGCAAGTGATGCTCTGTTTTTTTTTAAACCTGTTGAGATGTATTTATTGTCCTTCTGTTCTCTTCTGGAAGCTGTCTTACTCTGTCTGATTATAATGGTGACGCTACAGGCAATAATGAGATTAACAGTTGATCGCTGTTCTGTAAAAGGGAATCACCCTGTAGCACTGTGAGGCGATGGGCAAATTAAAGCAATTATTAAAACTCATTCTTGTGCTGTGATGCTTTCAGAAAATCATAAATACGCAATATTATTTAAAATGTAAATGTTTCACATATGATAGTCGGTAGGTGTTCTTTGTATTATGTGGCCCAAATCTGGTTTTATATTGCACATATTTTTGTGAATAGCCAAAAATACAATGCAGTGTTTGGTCTAGGATTTTTTCCAGCTGTGGCGGCAGTTCCTTTACACATCTACCAACTACCTGTGGCGTTATTTTAATGACAAATGGAAAAATTGTGGTATTACAAGTCGGGGATCGCATTTATGTAACATTAATATGAGCATGCTAATCTCTTTGCTTGCGCACCGATTTCCTCTGCTCGAGCACAAAACTTCTTGCACGCCCTTAAATACGCTACTCAAGCGCAGATCTTCTTGTGCGCTCTCAAATAAACACTGCTGAAATGCGGTTTAGTGTGTTTATGTAGTCTGTCTCCAACATTTATTGTATTTGCTAGGAATATTTCTGAATGTCTCAAGTCGACCTATAGAGTGGTATTAATGCATCCTGAAGTAAATTGAAACGGCTATAAACTCCAGCAAGATAAGGTTAAATGTATGCAGAATCACAGACCTTTATTTATAAATAAATTTTATTATGGAAACCGTGTTCATCTTAACTAAAAGCTACGTCGTGTTTGCTGGCCTCACGCATCGCGCACCTGTCAATAAGTCAGTCAGCCCTACTACATTAACAGAAAAGTTTGCTCTGTTATAATTCACTCTCTTTAATGCGTTTTGGTGCGATAATAACCCGCTATTAAAAACAACAACAACAACAACAGTGACTGAATGTTTTGAATTAATAAGAAGCTGTAATGTAGCCGTGGCGGGATGAATTTTGGTGTGGCGCCCCGCCATAGAAGAATGAATGTAGCGGAAACCTTGCAATGTCTTAGCTGGTCAGGCTGGGAGATGACCACCTAAAATCAGCTTGACCAGCCTAGCCAGGCTGCAGCCCAGCTATGTCCAGCTTAAACCAGGCAGGTCAAGCTGGTTTTAGCTGGTCATTTTCCAGCCTGACCAGCTAAGACCAGGCTGGAAATAGCTGGAAACCAGCCTGGAAATGGCCAAAACCCCTCTAAAACCTAGGCTGGTTTAAGCTGGATTTTTCAGCAGGAGCTTTAATAGTGTTTTCACTGATGACCTTGATGTTATTTGTCTGATTCTTAACTTTAAACCTCCATAAAAAGATAGGATATAAATTACCTCTAATTTTATGGTAAAAAAAAAGAGGATAGTTTACCATAGGTTTTCAACTTTATTCAAAATATCTTATTTTGTGTTTTATCAGTCAAATATGTTCCAAACATGCAAAGGCTTGAGTAAATGATGACAAAATTGTCTTTTTAACTTGTTAAACTGTAAGTTACAGCATTAAACTTCTATAAATAAACAATGAGGTGATTTGAGGCTCAACATATGTTTGACCGTTACAGATTTTAAAAATAATAAAAGGCGGGAACGAGGGAGAACCATTAAACAGTTTTAGAGAGTGATGTGGATCAACAGAACAGTAGCTTATGTTATACAGTGGATTTACACTTGATTAAAATGACGAATGCTGAATTAAATCCAGGTTAAACGCTATCATCACCTACATTCAGGACAAAATAAACACCTGAGGCTCTCTCTCAGGTCAAGAGCTGCCAGGCGAAAGTGAGTATAGGCCTACGTAACACAACCTGAAACAGGAATCTGGGTCTAATCTGGATGAAAGCATTGAGACATCGTGTTCTAGTCCTTGTAATCTCTCACCTTTAAGACATTTCTCTGCGCTGTAACGATCGTCCATTACCTTAACTGTTTAAATCCAACATTACATTCATTTCTCTGACCAAATCCTTGACATGTAGCTTGGCTCTTAATCGCGCACATGTTTCATTGAGATAACCGGTGTTTTTCTCGCAGATGAACAGTAAAATGACGGGTCATTATTTAAATTGCTCGATATCACTGCACGGGCTTCTTCAAGGAGACAACCAGAGCTGAGATTCGCATATTTTCCGTGTCAGTGCATCGACGGATATCATCACGCGAATGGATTTAGCATATAACGAAGCCAAAATGTCAGCACATGGTTGGACAGGTTTAATAGGGAGTCGTTAGTAGGTACTTTGATCATCTCCTGATATCTGGCCTATCTCACGAATTTCACCTTTCGTGCCGTGCGCCTTCACCAGCTGTCCGCACCGATAACGGCATGTAAACAATATGGCACGTCTGCTGTATTAACCCACGGGTCACGGTGTAGCAGTGAGTAAGTGACCGATGGAATCGAGCCAAGAATCTTCAACCCCATAAAGAAATCTGATAGATGGAAATATATTTAGGAGACCGGGGATGATTGTAACACAAATTTTCTTTAGCACATTTAAAGACTAGGTTAATTAGGTTAACTAGGCAGGTTATAGAGTAATTAGGAAAGTTATTGTATAATGATGGTTTGTTCTCTAGTATAGATTATATAAAAATATATAGTTTAAAGGGGCTAATAATTTTGACCTGAAAATGTTTTTTAAAAAATTAAAAACTGCTTTCATTCTAGCTGAAATAAAACAAATAAAGCTTTCTCCAGAAGAAAAAATATTATAAGACAATTTCTTTGCTCTGTGAACATCATTTTGGAAATATTAAAAAATAATAATAATAATACGGGGGCTAATAGGCCTAGTTCTGACTTAAACTGTAAATTTACATTTATCAGATTTCTATTGGAATTTGCTGACATGTTGGATCTATTATTCAGACATGATTAAATTAATAAGGACACCCTATGGTTGGAAAAATGGTCTAGGGGATGAGATCTTGAACTGTTTAGTAATAGATTAACTTTATATTCTATGACAAATAGCATAAAAGATGTTTCAACCCTATTAACTGACAAGAAGATGCAACGGCTTATGGACTAAATGAGGATCATTTGTAATTTTGTAATTAAATTAAGAGGAACTTTTTATTAAGAAGACATTAAAGGGATCCAAGAAGAAGAAAAAAATCTGTCAGAATTTATTTACCCTTATCAACACGTTTGAGTTACTTCTGTTGAACACAAAAAAAGATAGTTTGAAAAATGTTGGAAACAATTGACTGTATCTGTTTTTCTTATGAATGTCAGTTGTTACAGGTTTCCAACTTTCATATTCTTTTGTGTTTAATAAAAAATAAATAAAACGAAGGTTTAAAACCGCTTTTTTGGATGGATTGTCGCCCGTTAACAGGTTTTACACATCAATTGCTCCTCTTCATGGTTGAGTAGTGATATAGGAGATAAAACATTTCTTGGTTGTAATTTTAAGGAACAGGCTAATTAGTTTGCATTTAAACAGTGAATACTGAACACATAAATGTGAGTTATTTTATAAAAATAATGTTATTTTCATAAAATATTTGTTATTAAATCTATAAAATGTAGCCTAAAGTCAGTTTTATGTTGTAGGCTAGGCTTTTGTATCGTCACCAGAAGTTTATCCACTATCTTCTAGCGCCATCTATTGGTAATTTAAAGAAATTGCAGAAGTGGTTCCCAGTATTGTTATAGTGATCAACACTGAAAATGTTAACCTTTGCCGTGGGATCCAAAAATAAAAACAAAGTAATTGAATTTCTGTGTAATAATATGTTGATTGTAGCCAAATTTTATCTCCACAAATGTAGATTTGTTAGTGTCTCCTTGTTTCAAAGCAGTTCAACAATTTAAATAAATCCATAAAACAGGTAAAAACAAAAGGTGCCTGAAAGTTCTCTAAGCTTTTGTCAGCTTATATGGACTGACCCCCCTCAATGTAATGTATTTTCTTTTGTATCATTTAAGGTTTATTTATGTTTTATTATTTTGTACTCTTTTGTTTATTATATGCTGCTTGAAGATAATGTTATATATGTTTATCAATGGAAGTTAAAAATGCTTGTTTGTTATTTAAATGTAAAAAACAAACAGTTAAGACAAAATAAAAATATTAAGATATTAAAAACTACTTAAAACTCTTAACTTGTTTCATATTTTAAAATATGACCAACTTTATAAAAGTATCCACAAAGTTAAAAGTATATCAGTTTCAAAAGCTTTTGTGCAATTTTTGACGTTATTTATAATTTATTCTGATTTTGTTTTTTTTTAAATTAGAGTTGTTATTTTATTTTTTTTTTTATTAACATAAGTAACAGGGAATACATAAAACATTAATGTGTGCTAATATTGTGTGACCTAAATACAATACATATTCATTGTACATCTAGTAACAAAAATGATACAACGGATAAGGAAAAAAACCACACATGAAGGAAAAACAGATATTTAAAGAAAACAAAACAAAAAATATATATAAATATATATCAAAAGAAATCAAACATATCTCAAACCATAGTTGGATTATTAATGTTACCTAGGCGTACCAAAAGGGAGCTGATAACTTAAAGGTAGGGCCAGACGGAATCTGTGGAAATTTTTTGCTATTTATGCGGAGAATTTTATAAAAAATCTGCGGAATTATTTTGAGAGTATCTCAACTAAAACCTTAATATATTAAATAAAAAATAACATCTTTTTAACTTTCATTTAATGTTTAAAATGCAAATCCAATTTGATTAACTTTATTTGGTGAACAAAGCAAGTCTCATATAATATATCTACTAAAAGACATAAAATATTATTGTACAAACTGCATTGTACATGAATCAGATGAACATTTTCATATTAGTCAATAATATTACTGAAATTAATTTAAAAAACGGAATAAATATAGATTTACACACATTTACTCAAGTAAATAAACAGAATTTATGATGGGCTAAAAATCTGCTGAATTTTGTGGAAATCTGTGGAAAATCTGCGGAATTCTGCGCTCGCAGATTCCGTGTAGGCCTACTTAAAGGTTATAATGATAATATTATTTTTTACTGCAGTTCAGTTGTTTTAGCAGCTTTCTTATTTTGCGATAGGCAGACAGATTGATTTTATAGTTTTAAGACAATATAAAATGTTCTATAATTAGGCAAACACTGAATAGCTACATTTGTGAAGATGGAAGAGGCCACAAAGAGTTAAAAACAGTAACATATTGTCCATTTCCTTACAATCTGACTCCCAAATCAAAAACAATAAATTGTCTTAAAATCAAAAAGTTTTTTTGTAAGCTGAAAAGTCAAGTCAAGATATTTCTGTCCAAAATTATTAATCTGAGTAATATTCATGCTGTTTGAACATTGTAAGATTCCCAGAGATGGGTTGCGGCTGGAAGGGCATCCGCTGCGTTAAAATGTGCTGCATAAGTTGGCGGTTCATTCCGCTGTGGCGACCCCGGATTAATAAAGGGACTAAGCCAGGGGTCACCAACATGGTGCCTGTCTTGGAGGGGAGAGGTGTCCAACCTACAGCATCTAAACACTGGGGTACCTCAAGGCTCTGTTCTTGGGCCACTTCTCTTCTCCATCTACACATCATCTCTAGGACCAGTCATCCAGAGACATGGATTCTCCTACCACTGCTATGCTGATGATACCCAGCTATACCTCTCTTTTCATCCTGATGATCCCTCGGTTCCAGCTCGCATCTCAGCCTGCCTGTTGGATATTTCACACTGGATGAAAGATCATCATCTCCAGCTGAACCTCGCAAAAACGGAAATGCTTGTAGTTTCTGCCAACCCGACTCTACACCATAACTTTTCAATCCAGATGGATGGGGCAACCATTACTGCATCCAAAATGGTGAAAAGCCTTGAAGTAACAATTGATGACCAACTAAACTTCTCTGACCACATTTCTAGAACTGCTCGATCGTGCAGATTCACACTCTATAACATCAGAAAGATCCGACCCTTCTTATCTGAACATGCAGCTCAACTCCTTGTTCAAGCTCTTGTTCTCTCCAAACTGGATTACTGCAACTCTCTACTAGCGGGGCTTCCAGCTAACTCTATCAAGCCTCTTCAACTGCTCCAGAACGCAGCAGCACGAGTGGTCTTTAATGAACCGAAACGAGCACATGTCACTCTGCTGCTCATCCGTTTGCACTGGCTGCCAGTTGCTGCTCGCATCAAATTCAAAGCTTTGATGTTTGCCTACAAAGTGACTTCTGGCTTTGCTCCTTCTTATCTGCTCTCACTTCTGCAGATCTATGTGCCCTCCAGAAACTTGCGTTCTGTGAATGAACGTCGCCTCGTGGTTCCATCCCAAAGAGGGAAGAAATCACTTTCCCGAACGCTCGCGCTCAATCTGCCCAGCTGGTGGAATGAACTCCCTAACTGCATCAGAACAGCAGAGTCACTCGCTACTTTCAAGAAACGACTAAAAACTCAACTATTTACTCTCCACTTCACTTCCTAATCTGCAATTGCCTCTCTGACTATCACACTAACTGTACCAAAAAAAAAAAAAAATTACTAATACTACTAATACTTTCCTTCTTAGACTTTACAGACCTAAAACTTGCCTATAGCACTTATTCATTGTTGCTCTTAGTTGTGTAAATTGCTTCCTTGTCCTCTTTTGTAAGTCGCTTTGGATAAAAGCGTCTGCTAAATGACTAAATGTAAATGTAAATGTAAAAATAGCTCACCATAGCGCCACTTACCAGGAAGTTCCATCTAATATAGAAGTAATCATTTAAAAATGTTAATATTTGCAGAGATATATAAAAATAAAGTGTTGCACATTGATACATTAAATACAGGGTATTTCCTACCCTGTTAAATCATTGTTGAAATTGGTGTTTGAGAAGTGTTTATCAAACTGGTAGCCCTCCACATTGATCAGTACCCAAGAAGTAGCTCTCAGTTTCATAAAGGTTGGTGATCCCTGGACTAAGCTGACAAGAAAATGAATGAATGAACTTTGTAAGTAAAAATGTAGGTTTAAAAATGTGGACTGTCCAGCAGACGGCGGTGTCGTATTATAAGTAAGAACCAATGCGCATGCGCAGTACGACGTCTACTAGCTCTCGAAGACACCTGACACGTGAGAAGCGTTTCAGCAGCTCTGCATGGCAAATCAGAGAAATCCAGTGTTTTAACATGCACCACTGCAGCACCACATGTTTCTGCGAGATTATTGACACGCAGCCTGGTTAAAACAGGATAAACATCTGCTGTAGCTTGACTCGACAGCGAACTGGAATTGTAACGTTGATTCAACTATTTGCTCTGCAGCCTAACTTGACTTTGCATCTTCCGCGTCACAAAACCATCATTTATTTCTGCTCTACTTCACGCAAACTGCTGTCATCCACACTGGCGATGATAAACAACAAACAGTATAGTGAAATCTGTATGGCGAGCAGGAAGGAGGCGTGGCATGACGCGAGAGTTCACTATTGACAGGAAAACTCCCCAAATTTGGTGCTGCTTCCTGCACTCTCCGGGCCACCATGCTGCTGTTCCGCGTGCTGGAGAATTTACGCGCGTGTACTGAAGTCTCGGCGCGTAACCGACACTGGACCAGCATTGTCGGGCTGTCAGTGAGATTTTCCAGCACTAAAGCTGCTCCGCGGTACCGAAGAATGGACTATCAGGTACAGTGCTCGAATGTCTTCCTCCATATGTTTGTCTGTGTGCTTATCTATGGGAATTATTGATTATAGTTAGTGAGTTTGTGCACTTTTGTTTGGACTTTGAAAGTTTTTTTTGGTTCGGTTGAAATAGTACTGTTAATCCAGCGCACGCGGCTGATTCACCGTTGACAATTGTTACATCAGCCGTTGAGTTTAAAACCAAAGAGCGGCGATTATTTGGTGTACCGTTAATCTACGCGTGGTTACAGTGAAGTCTCTGTGCTTATAATGTTACAGTGTTAAAATAGCAATAACTAACTAATATATGTATTTACCTTTATGTTGTTAGCACTTTTTTAAATAGGAACTATTTGCTTTTAGTCCACATCCCTGTATTTTCAAGTAACTATTAAGTAACTTACAGCTGTTGACGGTAAATATTTTTGGTGTAACGTTAATCAGCACGTGTTTATCGCGAACTTCATAAAAGTAACGGTAATGTTTATGTACACTGATGAAACATTTATAATTGACAAAGAAATATATATTTATTTTCATGTTGTTAGCACTTTTTAAAAATAGGTACTATTTGCTTTTTGTCTATTTTCCTGTATTATCAAGTAACTATTACAGCTGTTATCGGTAAATAGTTTTTGGTGTAGCTTAATCTGCGCGTGTTTATTGCGAATTCCATAAAACGTTAATGTACACTTATAAAACTTTATAATTACCAAAGTAATATATATATATTTATTTTCATGTTGTTTGCACTTATAAAATAGGTACTATGTAACTATTACAGCTGTCAATGGTAATTTCTTTGTTTTGATAAAACATTTTTAGTTAACAAAGTAATACATGTATTTAATTTTATGCTGTTAGCACTTGTTAAAAATAGGTACTATTTGCTTTTCATTCATGTATCTTATTTCAAATTAATTGTGCTTGTTTATCGCCAACTTTGGTGTAATATAATTCTGCGTGTGTTTATTTTGAATTTCATAAAATTTCGACCACATCACTGTATTTTTTAAATAGCTGTTAAAGCTAAATATTTTTTGGTGTAACATTAATTTGTGTGTGTTTATCGCCAACTGCAGTAAAGTAACATTAATGTACACATAAAAATGTATCAATTACGAAGTAATGTATTTTCATATTGCTTGCATTTATCAAATAGATACTATATGCTTACGTTGAGGTAAGGATGGTTTTATATTGGGACTTTCCTCTTAATCATATCATTTAAAACAAGTATGCTTTCCCAATTCAAAATAGTAAAATCCTATTAGCAGCCAATGACTATCAAAGGCCAACATTGTTCACAGTCAATTAAATAGTGCTAATGTTGTTTTGATTTGAAGTCATACTTGCGTGTGATTTCTGACTGAATATTCAAAGTACCATGGTATTAAGTTGTCACTGAATGAATGTGCGAATACAAAACCAACTTTATCTCCATTATGCTTACGGTTGCTTTCCCTGTATTTACAATTAAGGATTAAAGCTGTTAACGGTAATGTTTACCTGTAGGAGTTAAGTTTTTGTATTGAATAACTCCATAATAGTCATTATTAGTTTACATAATATTAAAGTGTTAGTACTATAAACATTTAGTAGCTATTTTAGGCTATCGTTGTCAAAACCACGTCATGTTCTGCATGATCTCATTCAGGCCATGTGCTTAGTGTTCAGGCAGCCATAACTGAGGATTAAATACATGTGGCTGTGGAAAAAGATTCTGTTTTATTCATGATTGAGTGAGCGAGATGTGCTATTTATATTTATTATTACTAAATGCTTAGTACACAGCAGTTTCATCAGTCAGCGTTAAAGAGATAGTTTACCCAAAAATGAATATTTGCTCTTTGTTTACTCACCGTCAGGCCACTCAGATGTCGTAATTTATGTTCTTCACAGAGACTCTTGTTAATTAATAAGTCTCAGTTGCTCGTATCAATCATTTATTCATTCATTTTCATTCGGTTTAGTTCCTTTATTTATTAGTGGTCGCCACAGTGTAATGAATACACATACACATACACTACGGTCAATTTAGTTTATTCAATTCACCTGTAGCGCATGTGTTTGGACTGTGGGGGAAACCAGAGCACCAGGAGGAAACCAATGCCAACACGAGAACATGCAAACTCCACACAGAAAGGCAACTAACACAGCCGGGACTCAAACTAAAGAAATTCTTGCTGTTAGTCAAAAGTGCTAACCTCTGAGCCACTGTGTCACCCTGCTTGTATAAATCATCTGATCGTTTTCACCAACCAAAACATTGAGCGGTGACCGATAATATGTAGTCGTCACTTGTAATTTGATTGCACTACAACAGCCAGAAATTCTGGCTAAACATTGACTAAATATTATGAAACAGTTCTGAAGTTCAGTGTTACTTGAAAAGCTTTAGTTTGTACAGACTACAGCCTCAGATGGACATTTTCTGTTTTCTGTTTTCTGTTTTTGAATATCAGCTCAAAAATAACTTCCAGCAGAGTTATAGATCAGGATTGGATCTAAACGTTACATGAGGCATTCAGAAGCTCCATGTGCTGGTGTTTGAGATGCTGAGATGGCATGAAGTTGTTGAGATCCTGTGTCATTATGAATGTGTTTCAGGATGCGGTTTGCACCCTCAACACCCTCCAGACGAATGCCAGCGCTCTGGAGCAGGTGAAGCGAGAGCGGGGACATCCTCAGCTCCAGCTGCAGGCCATGAGGGGCTTTCTTCAGCGAGCAGGACTCAAGGTATAATCACACACAAGCAACATTAGTATAAATCAAGACTGGGGTGGACGGTATGGCTGAATCATTTTATCATGCTAACTGTGTTACTCTAATGATAGACTTATGTTTATGTTAATTAGCCTTTAATTGACATTTTGACTGCTTAGTTTAAGGATAATTTAGTTTTATTTTTTTACGAATGTTGAATACATAAAGATTCCAGAATTGCATTATTTTAGCATTTATATCTAAAATATAAGTTAATTAATACTGTATAATTGATTTATAATATTTACTATTATTTTTATTCAATTATTAAATCTTATTATACAATACATTTTATTTTAAATGCCTACATAATTTCTGTAGTGATTTTAGTTTTAGCTTTTTTTATATTTATCTAGTAAAGATTGTTTACAGTGTTAGTATGTGAAAGTGCATCCAGTTTTTATAATTGCATTGCTTAAGCCTATATTGAAAAATAAATATTTTGAATATTTGCAATAAATTAAATAAAAATGTATGTATTTGATGCATATGTTTTGTATGAGATGTATGCAATATTCAAACTAAAAACAAAACTATTTACATTTTTAATTAGTCGACTAAAGCATTTCATGATAAATATAATAATTTTTATTATATATTTTATTTTTAAAAATTATACATTTTATTTAATTATTTATAAATAAATAAATATTTCTATTTTATTTACTTCTAAATAAATCAGTAATTAATATTTTATATATATATATATATATATATATATTTTTTTATTATTTTTTTTTATTTTTTTGGTCTAATTTTGTATATTTATGCTTATGTACTCAACTATAAATCATTCCCATCAATATAAAATTAGGAATTCTTTCCAAATAGAGCCATATTGTCAATTTATTATCATATCGCAATATAAATTACAGAAAAACAAAACATATCAATGTCAGTTTTTTTCCCAATATCATGCAGCCGTAATAAATGCATCTGTTATTTATTTCGCTTTGAATTTTCTATTATTCTACTCTGATTTTCTTCAAGTACGCTTGTGTTGGGCAATGTTTGCTTGGTTTTAAATGGTTAAATTATTTACCTAAAAGAAATAAAAATGTAATAATTATAAATGACAAATTATCCAACTGTGTAGATCTTATAACTGAAATACTTTTATTTCATACATTATATTAGTTTTGTAACCAGTCAGACTTTTCTTTAACAGTGTTTCTTAACCAAGTTCCTGTAGGATCACCGGCTCTGCACATTTTTCATAACCTAACCAAACACACATGATTCAGATCATCAGCTCATTAGCAGAGATTTAAAGATCTGTGATGGGTGTGACAGACAAAGGAGACATCTGAAACATGCAGTGCTGGTGATCCACCAAGAACATTGAGGCCCTTAGAAACAGACATAACTCTATCTGCTTTGTGTCATGAGTCCATGTTCTTACTCATCTTAACTTGTCAAAACTTGTCACACTTGAATTTAAATTGCAAAATTTTTTTTGTTTGTCCTCAGGTAGAAGAACTGGATCGTCTTAATATTATTCATGTAACTGGAACAAAAGGAAAGGTAAATCAGCTCACTGAGCAGTGAAACATTGAATTATAAGTTATGAAAGTTCAAAGAAATTCTGAAAGTATTTTTATTCATTACAGGGATCAACATGTGCCTTCACAGAAAAGATTTTGAGAAACTATGGCTTCCGTACTGGATTCTACAGGTATTATAAGCAGTCAGAATAATTCAGTGCTACTACATTAAGTCGTTATACTTTATAGTCATTTTTTTGGATTGTGGGATCGGTTTGGCTTTCAAAACCACTGTAAACATTGCATAACTTCACTGTTTATTCAGACACACATGCGCACACATATATGCAAGTTCATGCTGAACTTTGCTTGTTCTCTTCGCTGAGTGAAAAGTAAAGCTCTGTATTACCATGTAAATGATGTAATCAGTTTATTGTAAGTTCTGTTTAGTTGAAGTTTAGCTAAAGCTCAATGATTTACGTAATCTCTGACCAGACTTCAGAGAGCTCTTCTAAACAAACACTGTAGTAAAATCTTTACATTTACTGTGTTATCTTTGTTGCGTGGTTGATTGGTGTTTTGTTTGCTTCTGCGTTGTTTTGATCTCCAGTTCTCCTCATTTGGTGCAAGTGAGAGAGCGGATCCGAATCAACGGTCAGCCAATAGGAAAAGAGCTTTTCACCAAATACTTCTGGCAAGTGTATGGACGACTGGAGGAGACAAAGGTGAGATGTTGTTTTGTAATTAAGTTCAACATGCAGTGTAGAAAGTCACTACTCAAACTTGAATAGTCAAGTTGCATTTGTTTATAATAGGGCGACATGTATATAGTATATTGTGCACAGTTACTATAGTCATATTGCAGGATGCGCTATGTCAAGTAGGGATTATAGATGACCAAGCACCGCAATATTTAAATTAACTGCAAAGTTTAGAGTTCATTATTTTAGGTTATTATAATCACCGTGTTAACATAAGGGGGTTTAAAGCATGCAGGTGCTATAAACAATACATTTTAGCTATAACCAGGATTAATTGCATTTCACTTATTTAGTGAAGACTGTAAAGACTTTTTTTAAATTAGATTATTCAATATCTGTCTGACTGCTAAGATTAAGAAAAAAAATAAAGCACAATTAGTGTTTCTCTGTTTCATCCTTTGTTTTTTTATTTAGCCTCTTTTATATCTAGTTTATTTTATCTTAATGAAGATGAATTGCATTTATTTAGTGAAGACTGTGAAGTGTTATTTAACATTTGGTCATTCAATATCTGTCTGACTACTTAAACAATTAGTTTTTCCCTTTTTTTATTCTTTATGTTTTTTATATGGTTTATTATCTAGTTTCTAATTTATCCAAAGTAGTCAACATTTGAAGTGTTTTAAACCTTTCAAAGTTTCCCTAAAACGATTGAACAATATACATATATTCGTACAGTATATAGGCAAATACATCCATTCCACAGATGTATATCTATATACATATATAAAAATGTTAAATTAACCTCATCAAAATAAATATAAATTATTATAAATATAATAAGTATAAAATAAAATATAATAAAAGGTTGCCAAACATATTTTCACAATTATGCATAACCTCTAGAATTATGTAAATGTTCAATTAAAGATAATTATATTGTCGCTGTGGAGAAAGCCAGCCATTTTTTCCATTTCTTTTCAAAGATCTTTAATTGTAATCGAAGTGCATGTGTCATTTTTTTTTCCATTTCCTTATCTTCTGCTATAATTTTGAACCATTCATCTTTAGTTGCTGGGTCTTCTTTATACCATTTCCATGGTATAGCTTTTTTACTTGTTGCCAGAAATATTTTAAATAGATATCTATCCTCATTTTTAGGTTTAATAGGAATATCTCCTAGATAAAGTACTTCAAATGATCTAGGAATATGGAGATCAAAAATATCACTGATGGTGGATTGCACCATTTCCCAAAAACTGTTATTCTTGAGCACTGCCAGAATATATGCGCATAATGTGCCTCTTTTTTCTCACAGTTCCTCCAACAAGGATGAGTAGTCCCCAATTTTAATGATTTAATTTTCGGTGTAATAAAAAAAAATCGAATTAAGTTTTTCTAATTGCGTTTCATTTATTTAGTGAAGTCTGACTACTAAGACTTAAAAAAAGTTTTTTTATCCTTATTTTTTTTTTTTTTGTATTTATATAGTTTATTATATTTTATGCAGATGCATTATACAACAAAATCACCGCAATCTGCTGAAATAGACTGCACTTCTCAATATATGAAGCTAAATATTAAAAATACAAAGCTAAATTTTACAATTTTTTTTCTTTTTACCAGTATTGTACAGTCATAGTTAATAAGACTTTATATAATACAGATAATTGTAAAGCTGTTTCACAGTAATAAACAGGAAAATGAATGAAGAAAGTTCATCATATTGATAAAATGTTGCTGTAAAGCAGCCTATAAAAGACAATAGGGTCATTATTTAGCTCATGTCAACTCAAATGTTTTCTTAAATCAAATGATCAGAATCAGAAAGAACTTTATTGCCTGGTATGTTCACACATATGAGGATTTTTTTATGAGAATTACAGAGACCAAGAACAAAAAAACAGGTAATAAATATATTTTAAAAATAAATGCAAGTAGTGAATGCAAATATACAAATTGACCAGTGTATGTAAAGGTAAATTACTATACACAACATTGTATGTGCAGCTGACATTGTGCAAATTGACATGTAAAGTATGTTGTTAAATAAGTGTATATGGGTATAAAAAGTGTATAGCAAGTAGTGATTTGGTTTTATAATTACTACTATCTTTAGGTGTTCATGAGATGGATTGATATAAATTCTGTTTATGTGACACTGTTATTATGAACACTTTTGTTATGAAAAAATGCTAAATCTATGTGGGCTAATTAATGTAATAGTACTGCTGCAAGTGTAAACTCATGTCTGTGATTTTTGTATTATTTTTAAAGAAGATTTATGTGTGCATTAAAGAACCTGCAAAGTTGCTGTAGATTGAAACAATGAGGCAGCTTGTTTCTCTGCACTGAGCTGTAATGCTGTCTGAAAGGAGTGGAAGTTTTTCGCTGACTGCTTGATTTGTTCCATATTAATTGCGTTAAGTGTAAACGGCAGGCATCTGGTGCTGTAAGGGCGTAATCACCAAAGCATGTCTGTCATGTGAGGAAAGAAACGGTGTCATTTGTTTCGACATTTAACCCCCGAAATGTTTTCATTTTATTTCAACAAAAAATTGTTCTAAAAAAGCAGTAGCCCAACATATCTGCATCTTAGCAACAACATGGTTTTTCTTTTTGAAATTAATAATATGAGATGATTATTTTGTGATCTATTCATAAAAGCACCCTTCTTTTCTTTTTAAATTAATCATGAAAACAAAAACTTATCACCACTTGTCTATAACCTCAGCCTAAACCAGCCCTGATGCCAGCACAACAATACTCAACAATCTTTATTGACAGAAAATCCCAAAAGAAATGTTTATAACAGAATTGCAAAACCTTATAATGCAAAGCACAGACAAATATTTATTATACTTTTGTATGGATTAATAACAGTTGTGTTGTATCTTTCAGGATGCCCATGGTGGCAGCATGCCTGCTTATTTCCGCTTTCTCACCATCTTGGCCTTCCACGTCTTTCTTCAGGAGAAGGTGAACAGCGTTAATCATCTGAATTACCTGTATTAGTATTTATTTCATTGTCTGTTAGAGCTGTGGTGAAAGATCAATTGAGAAATACTTGATTTTGAGATATTCATAATGCATTGCTATTCTCCACTGAGTTGATTCTGATCTTAGCTTTTTAGAGCAGAAGGTACTTTATACTCCACATACAGTCGTACTCTGCTTACTGTTAAAAACAAAGCTCAGAATAAATAGTGATGCATTTTGAAAACTGATGCAGGATAATTTTCTCATAGAATTTTTTTGCACATCTGTAAGGTCTGAAAGTGTACAGCTGTCATGCTAGGTTTTACTACAAAAAGAAAAAAAACGTAAAGAACTTGACACCAATATTAACCTAAAACTACATTCTCTGTCTGTCTTCTGTTAAAAACTAGCGTTGGACACTTTCTGCTGTCAGAGATGAGTCGAGAGAAAATAGAGATGCATTTTTGAAGATCTCTGAATCAATGCAGAATCAATTTTCTTGAAAAGATTATTTACCACAGCTCATGTTTGTAATGTCTAAGGCCCTGTTTACACTAATGCATACTATTTAGTTTTAAAATGCAAAAGTTTTTCTAGGTTACAGCTTCCGTCCACACTAACCCAGAGTTTTTGATCCCCGAAAATTGACCGTTTTGAAAATGCCAAAGAAGCCGTTTTTCATTTTAAAATGCTGCTGCTCTCTGTCAGTGTGGATGGGGGGAAATGGAGACATCCATTGATGACATGGGGGGCTGCAGACATTCGCCGATTAGGACTTTTTTACAATATTAAGTACACAAAGTTCAGTCTTACATCCTTTTCTTGTAAGTTCAGACTTCGCAAGTTTGATATGGAAGACAAACTCGCAGGAACACATCGGATAAATCTTTAAATGGACTTTATAATGTCATTGGCATACGCTGGCTACTTTGTTTCACTATCATTACAATATAATGAAAACATGATATAGGGAACTGCCTATTTTCAGATTGATATTAACAACTTGGCAGACACAAATTTTTGAGGCGTCGTGTAGCAACATATTTATATGACAGTCATCTTCATTCATATTTCTAACAGAAAAGAGGCTATATCATAATTGCTTCCTTTCAATTTCATTAAAAAACACAAAAAACAGCCACTGTTTTACTGAAAATCAGTTTTAATAATAAATAATGGGCATTATAAAAGTAAAACGTAAAATAAGTTTATACAATATTGGAAGTAATGCAAGCAATCAGTCAAATGTGCAGAATCTGTGTACGTGGTTACATAAATTAATCTTAACATATCTTTACGCTTAGCCAAAACGCGTTGCCTCAGAACAAGTAATAGATTTCAAAGACCAAAGAGTCGTTAGATAGAGACAAGATGAATTAAATATCTATTTAACAATTATAGTGAGATGAAATCCTGAGGAAGATCCTTGATGAACTGTCTGATGTGCGCTACTCTCACTTAGGCAGGTGTGCTCAAAGCACCCGCTGACTGCCTTGAGCTCAGACGTGCGCATACGCTGCAGTGCAAGCCAGAGTGTGTGTGGTCACGTGTTGTGCGTTTTCAGCGGTGTAGTGTGGATAGAAAGCTGTTCAGAAACAATTGGTGAAACGCCAGTGTAGTTGTGGATCGTTTTCATTCTAAAACACTGTTTTAATCTTAAAACGTATTAGTGTAAACAGGGCCTAAGAGCCTATATCTTTTGTGCTAGGTTTCAGAAAAAAAAACTTTAAGGACTTGACACCATTATTAATTATCTCAATCTAAACTCTCTGTCTTTGTCTCCTGTGCAGGTTGATTTGGCCGTTATTGAGGTCGGGATTGGTGGAGCGTACGACTGCACCAACATTATCAGGTATCACAGCATTATTTGAGCTTGAGAGTTTTTACTGTCCTCCTCTCATCTGCTTCGCTGTTCCGTGTCTAATTGTCTCTTTGTGCCGCTTCAGCCTAATGTGGCCTCCATTTCATCTCCATTCATCTGCCTTCATGCTTGAAGAGTTACACATTCCTCTCATATCAACCAATCATTGATCCTCATTCTTCATGAGCTCACTTAATCCCATCAGTCATGAACCAATCAGTGGTCTTTATTTTTAATTTATTTGTGTGATATTATACTGTGACAATATATTGATGATAAAACATAATATTTGAATCATGTAGTCAGGAATCATATCATTAGTTCAAGCATAACCGTGGACCGTAATTCTGAATTTAAAATATGCAGACTCCTAATGGAGTAATGCACTGTGTAAAAATATCTACATTTATTTAAATCTGTACTAGAAATCATAGTTTAATAATTGGTTACCTGATATGTAATGTGTTGCTGTTTCTTGTGTTTTGCTAGGCGTCCTTGGGTGTGCGGTATCTCGTCTTTAGGTATCGATCACACTAGCATTCTGGGAGACACCATTGAGAAAATCGCCTGGCAGAAAGGAGGGATTTTTAAGGTGATTATTGGTGTGTTGTGACTGTAAACTCAAAGCTTGGAGATTTTCAAGGTATTCAGTAAGAGCATATGTTTTTCAGCCTGGAGTTCCTGCGTTCACAGTCAAACAGCCTGACGGGCCGATGAAAGTGCTTCAGGAGAGAGCAGAAGAAGTTGGGGTGAGAAATATAAATGTACAGCAAGATGTTTGAGAAATTATGTCTAAGCTTTTTTATGTAATTTGTTGTTGTTTTATTTATGCATTTATTCTGTTTCACTGAGATATGAAGTTATTATGTAATATGATTTTATCTATATTAATCTTGTTATTAGTTGCTGATATGGCAATAAATTAACAAACTCAGACTTATTCCAATGCAATGTAAAACACACACATAATTCCACACATTTAATTTTATTCATTTATTTTCCTTCGGCCTAGCCCCTTTATTCATCAGGGGTCGCCACAGCAGAATGAACTGCCAACCTTTCCAGCATATGTTTTACACAGCAGATGCCCTTCCAGCTGCAACCCAGTACTGGGAAACACCCATACACTCTCGCATTCACGCTCATACACTTCGGCCAATTTAGTTTATTCTGTTCACCTATAGCGCATATGTTTGAACAGTGGGGGAATCTGGAGCACCCGGAGGAAACCCACACTAACATGAGGAAAACATGCAAACTCCAAAATGCCAACTGACCCAGCCTGGACTTGAACCAGCGACCTTTTTGCTGTGAGGCGACAGTGCAAACCACTGAGCCACTGTGTTGCGCATTTGGTTTCACCTTATTTGTTAAAAATCAAGGATTTTGGTTTTGCAATGAGAAAAAAAAATGTGTACAACTTTGATTAATTCATTTAAAAACAGTTTTATTCAGGTATTAAAGACTGCAGTGTTGCCCTGAGATGCTCAAATGATCAGCTGCAGCTTTGTTTGGAATTTTTTTGTGTTGAAACTGGCAAACCTAGACCCAGGTCTGTTAAAATCAATCCCATTTGCCATCCCTATTATTGACAATTTGATTGAAGCTGATAACTGATATATAGGCAGATAAATAAAAATACTGATTCGAATTATTCTAAGCCTGATTACAAAAACAAAACATAAACAAATAGAGAAAATGTAAACATTTAGATCTTTATTTTCCCAAAGTCATTTGCAAATAGTCATGGTGCGTAACTAATTAAAAGAGAATAAATATCACACACCCATAATATCAACAATGCAGATTTCCAGTTGGTTTGCTGATATAAATAATATATTGAAAACTAGCCACTAGTGTTACCATAAATATAGCCAATGCAGCTGATGTATAAAGGGTTTGCTTGTATTGAGTGCAGCAGGATTTGCATTTAAAGATTTCTCATTGGGTGATGATGGAAGCCGCTTCCTGTAACCCAGCAACTTTAAACAGCCCCTATTATACATTAAAAAGGGTCATATTTCGGTTATCTGGGTCTCCAACTACATGGAAGGTCATTTTCAAAAACCCATAATAGAGGCTCTTTAACCTCCTTTCTTTGTGCACCCCTTCCCTTTAAGCATTTATTGTTTATGTAATAAAAATAATCCTGTTGTTAAATATTCGTTAAAAAAAATTTGGTTTCAGTTTCGTTCTGCTCTACACCTCTAAGACCTTTTTACTATTGCACCAATTTTTTTTGCAATATATTTTTTTCTACCCTCTTTAAAGGGTCACGAAACACCAAAACACATTTTTTGAGCTGTTGACAGTCGTATATGTGTCCCACACTGCTAAAAACACTATTAGGACACCTATATTTCACTACAAAGTGTAAATTGGTTGTTTTTGCGTTATTTAAAGCAAATTCGTACTTCTGGTTTGAAACGAATTTTTGAAGCTGCGTCACGGTCATGACATAATAGCGTGTATTCCAGCGTGCAGACTGGACGCCTGTACCAGAGTGTGTCTTATTACGTCTTACAGTGTGATGCATTAATGCATGAGTAAGGCTTGGTTCAAACCAATCAGCGCGCTCTATTGTGCAACTTCATTAATATTCATTACTGTCACAGTGTTTAGACGACAGAGACGCAAAGTTGTATTAGTAAAACAAGCGCAAAGTGTTGCTTTTATAGTTTGCTGCTGTTAAGTTTCGTTTTCATTTTCTCTCTGTGAGAGCTCAGCTGGAGTCACGTGTGGATTAACAGTGTACGCGACGCTCGACAACAATAAATTACGTGTTTAAGGAGGAACATTGTTTACCTGAGAGCTGTTCTCATCTGCAAACGCTGAGATCCGGATTCGCTTTAGTCTCCTGTTAATAAAGACGCGGCTCTAGTTGCTGGTGATTGTCCTGTCTCTACAGATTTGGTAAGTGAGCGACCAGTGCTCTTTGTTTATTCAGTTTGTTTGTATCGAACTAAGTTAACCATTGCACCGAGTGTAAACATGTAAATACCACAACCAAACTTTAACCTCGTGTAGGGTTTTACCGCATTTTGTGACCGGAATAACACGCGTGCCTTTCTGACGCTACCTGCCGAGTGCATCTAAGTTTCCGGGAAATGCTGAGTTTTTTTTCTCTCATTCGCCGTGCGGTATCAAACATTACATGAAAAGTACACGCTTAGAGCAGCTCCTCGAATCAAATATTTCGTTTGTGGCGAGGGACATGAATGAATTCCTTGAATGAAAGAGCCAAACTGCAGTTAAAGTCAACCATTTAATAATTTGGCAAATAATTTGACTACAGATGTCCATGTAAACACAGTCACTTTGTCCCCAGTGTGTGTGTGTGTGTGTGTGTGTGTGTGTGTGTGTGTGTGTGTGTGTGTGTGTGTGTGTGTGTGTGTGTGTGTGTGTGTGTGTGTGTGTGTGTGTGTTTTGACTCTGAAAGTCAGCACGCCCAAATAGACACTCCCACACCATGCCTCTTTTCTTCCTCCGACACTCCCCCCTAAACAAAGCTGGACACGCCCACTTTTCTGACTTTTTTACTCTGCTTCAGGAACCTGATCATAAATGGTTTGCTCATATTGTTCTCTCTGTTTCTCAGTGCTCGCTGTCGGTGTGTCCAGATCTGGATGAGTACGAGAGCGAGGGTTCCCTCAGCTTGGGGTTAGCTGGTCAGCATCAGCGCAGCAACGCGTCTTTGGCTCTTCAGCTCTCACACACATGGCTGCAGAGACACGTCCTCACAGGTGTGTGTTTGTGACCGTATGTTGATTAGTATACAGTGGTTTTTCAGTGTGTTTATAATCTGTTTGTTCCTCAGATCCAGCGTCTCCAGTGGAGTTCAGCGGTGTGAGTTCAGCTCCAGCGTTTCAGCCCAGTCCTGCAATGATCAAAGGTCTGTGAAAACACAACGCTTTAAGTCAGCATGAAACCGAGTGCTGAAATATAATTCGCTAAACTGGCAATTGGCGGAGTTACAGACCAAAACAAAGACTTATGGGGCGGTCTATTGTGTTATTTCCATATAATTAGATGCTTGAACATTTTAAATTTACTTGCTTTATTCCTGAAATTCACATTGGCTGAGTGGTTAGCTTTCGCCTCACAGCAAGAAGGTCGCTTGGTCGAGCCCCGGCTAGTCCAGTTGGAGGTATGCTGGGTTAAAACGTTTGCTGGGTAAGTTGGTAAAGGATCTAAACAGAAGGAAAATTTGTGAAATTAACTTTACAACAGATACAAAATCACTCCAGTTTCGTTGCAAATTGGCTGACATGGATTTTGCTGAGAGGGTAGCTTTATGTGAAATGGAAGGCTGAAAAACGGCATAGACTTGTTTTAGCGCTGTTTATGGGTCCATCAGATCTTTCAGAGTTACCACCAGCTTGGTGACTTTCACAAACTCGTCCAGGAGCTGCGCCTGGATGACAGCCAGGGCCGGAGTGGGACTCCTTTTCAGCCCTGGAGTTTCAAGCCTCAGACCGGCCCACCTCAGTTCACGACTGACTATATTAAAATAAGGTTATTTCCAATTCAGTTTCTAATTACACTATCACGTCTTTTTTTGAGAAAACAGCTGCTTTAGAACTTCAAATGTTCAACAACCCTAACAGTATTATATGTCTTAACAATAAAAATGAAAAAAATAAATAGTTTACTTAGACGAGGATCAAACCCGGGTCGGAGGCGTCGTAATCTAATGTGCTAACCACTGTACTACAACAGTTGTATATTGAGTTATATCATCATTAACCTGCAGGGTGCATCCTGCTCACGAGGCTGCGAGAAAATAGATAAAAAGAGCAGAGCTGCGGTAAAATAATGAATAAGAAGACTGTGTTCAAGTAAATAAATAAATTAATTTAAAATGTGTGACTGCTGAGAGCAACAGATTCTGGATCTAGGGACACCAGACCTCGCGGCCAAAAAAACCAAGTGGTGCTCGCTGCAGAGCCATTTGAGGAGAGGTGAGCTCCAACAAGGGGGAGCTTAAGCTTGAGCTCCACCTTTTTTGCACTTCTTCTACGAGTGATGTCACTGGGGGTAGGGTTAGGGGTGGGGTTGGTGTACGCATTAAAACAGCTTACAGGAGGAGGAGCGACAGCTCATGCTCCCCCTCGCTGGAGCTCAGCTCTCCTCAAATGGCTCTGCAGCGAGCACCCTCTCAAAAAAACGGACCGGCCCACCGGGAATTCTCCCGGTCCTCCCGATTAGCCAATCCGTGCCTGATGACAGCAATTACTAGAGCAAGCTCCTGATTGGTTAACACGGCGCAAATATTCAACAAAGTTCATATTTTTCATCTTAAGCACTTCAAATGCTCAATTTGTGCCATGTCATTCGCTAAAATTGCTAGCCTTGCAACATGGAACACACATTTCCAAAACAGATATCACCAGTAAACAGAGGACAGAATAGATTTTGTTGAAGATTGACCATGAAGAAGTCTTGAAGCATCTGTCAGTTGTGGTAAACATATGTAATGTTTTGACAGGTCTTGCGGAGACTGAGTGGCCTGGACGCAATCAGACACTAAAACACGGTCCTGTGACCTATTACATGGATGGAGCTCATACCACACGCAGCATGCAGGCCTGTGTGCGCTGGTTCAATGAGGTCGCAACACAACACGAGAGGAACGCAGGGTGAGACCACCTTCATCTTTATTTATTTGTGTATTTATTTATTTCATAATACACTTTTAAATGTGATTGTGACTTCATTTTAAAGTAAAATTAAGATACTAATAACTCTCAAGAAACTATTAATAGACGTTCAAACTATTTAAACTTATTTACATTTAATGAAATATTTAAAACTGTATAAATGATGAATAAATATGAATAATATGAATATGAATAAATATGTAAAACCTTTAAAGTAAGGACGGCATGGTAGCTCAGTGGTTAACACTGTCGCCTCACAGCAAGAAGGTCGCTGGTTCGAGTCCCGGCTGGGTCAGTTGGCATTTCTGTATAGAGTTTGCATGTTCTCCTTGTGCTGGCGTGGGTTTCTTCCAGATGCTCCAGTTTCCCACACAGTCCAAAGACACGCGCTTTAGATGAATTAGATTATCCTAATTGGCCGTAGTGTGTGTGTGTGTGTGTGTGTGTGTGTGAATGTTTGTTTGGGTGTTTTCCAGTACTGGGTTGCAGCTGGAAGGGCATCCGTTGCATAAAGCATATGCCGGAATAGTTGGTGGTTCATTCCGCTGTGGTGACCCCTAATAAATAAAGGACTAAGCTGAAGGAAAATGAATGAATGAACATTTAAAGTAGTAGTATACTAATAATTTTAAAGTAACACTGTCTAAAAATGCTTGTGTGTTTGTGCAGAGGTTCAGTGCTGAGGGTTCTCTTATTCAACGCTACAGGAGAGAGAGACTGTGCCGCCATGCTCAAACTGCTGGCAGTGAGTTATTCATTCATTTTATAAATCGTTTGACTCTTGTGAACCACATCGAGATTCAGTTTGATATGCTGATGTTTTCTCTCTGTTTCAGCCCTGTCATTTTGACTTTGCTGTGTTCTGTCCAAACATCACAGAGGCCATCGCGTCCTGTAATGCAGGTAAGGAGTCCTGTACATTCATTACAGGTAATTAACATTACAGCTGCTTCTAGGAAGACTACATATATTCCACATTTTAAGATGCGTTTTGACTAAAGTATACAGCAGAGCCTGGCAAAAGAAAACATCTCCATTACATTTGATTTATTTGCTTTTTAAAGCATTGAATTGTTTTAGTAAAATAGTAATGTCAGACTCTTGTGCAGTATTTGTAGGACTAATATTACATTTATTCAGCCTTTTAGATGCGTTAAAGCACAATCAGGCATGGCCCTAAATAATTGCAACAATATATTTTTTTCTTTTAAAATAAGAAACTGTCTGTTTTATATTTGGTATATTTTAAACAAATATTTAAACATCTTTATAATTTTATATTAAAATTGTTATTTGTATTTGTTTATTTATTATTATATTGTTTGTTTATTTTGTATATGTTATTTATATTGTTATTAGAATTTAAATCTTTTCCATTATTTTTAAAGCAAATAAAGAATATTTTTAGAAAATGACATTCTGTTATGTATATGGAATATACAGTTGAAGTCAGAATTATTAGCCCCCTTTGAATGTTTTTTTCATATTATGAGATGTAAACCTTTTTATTTTGGATGTGATTAATCGCAATTAATCTTTGCTCAGCACTAATGTTTTAATCTTTATATTAAATCATTTTAATCAGAATTTCTACTTGTTATGAATTTGTTTGTTTCTAAATTGTATTTATAAAATAATAATAGATACATTATAGAAAATTGCATATTCTATTATATATTTGATGCATGTGTATGTGTGCATATATGATTAATCACAATTTATATTATTGTCATGTATTTATTTTATATATAAAACATCATTTTTAATTTCCACAAGTTTATTAAAACATATTTTATTAAATCTTTTACATAAAAAATTTTCTTTCCTTAATATTTTTCTTCAAAATATTGTGTATTCATCAGTTTTAGTCTTGTAATTACTTGTTAGTTTGAGCTGAAAACCTTTCCATGACAATTGTTTCAAATCAATTGAGTTTTTATTTCTTATAATAATGCTTCATAACAAAAGTAAAAAAGTACAGTGGTATTTATCTAACACACTCCTCTCCCTCAGACCAACAGAACTTCAACGTTTCTGTGGAGAACATGCTGACCCGTTGCCTGGATAACCAGCAGAGTTGGCGCGTCCTAAATGGACATGAGGAGAAGCCGGAGGCAGAGCTTCTGATTGGCGGAGGCCTGCCATTGGTTGCTGAGCGTCACGGGGACACCCTGGTATTCCCCTGCATCCTCAGCGCCCTGCAGTGGATCAGTCAGGGCAGAGACTCAGTCCTGGCAGACGCAAACAAACACACAATACCTGTCAAACCTAGCATAAACGCTAAAGCTGCGCCACTTCGAGAGGCCCAGAACATACACGTCCTCATCACAGGCAGCTTACACTTGGTGGGAGGAGCCTTAAAACACTTGGATCCCGCTTTAAACTCTTAATACACTCTTCTCCAGTGTCAGACTTGCAGAAAGTGCGCCACCTAGTGCCTAAAATCTCACTCACAGCTCAGTATTACTGCTAATCATCAAGGTGTTTTTCTAAAATTCCTACTTTTATAGTACGTCGGACCAATTTGGTTTTGTAAAAGGCACATCAATCCAAATCTACTTGAGCTGCTCGTGTTTACTTGGATTTGACGTACTTGGTGCATTGAGTTCATATTTCTGTTTCATTTTTTTACACTACAGTTTGTTTTAAACCAGTCTCTTTCTCTAATATGAAAGTGAGAAGTTGCCTGTCTGTCAGTGTTTGTGTTATTTTTATTATTGCACTGATGAAAAATGTGCCATATATAAAACACTGTTTTCTAATTATGTAGTAATATATGATTTCTTACTCATGCATGGGGAAATTTGCCTTTATACATGCAAAAGGATGATGTTCAGTGCATGTAAACACTGAGGTTTCCACATTTGTTCATGCCACATAAACATGTTGAATTTGTTGTCTATATATATAATATACATCAAATGATTTTTCAATGAAATCTGACTTTTTACATTTGTATTGACACTGTTTTGTAGTATTTTATGTTCTAATAAGTGTATAGCTCAGGAGTGTCCAATCTCAGTCGTGGAGGGCCGGTGCCCTGCTGAGTTTAGCTCCAACTTGCCTCAACACACCTGCCAGGAAGTTTCTAGTGTATCGAGCTAGAGCTTGATTAGCTGCTTTAGGTGTGTTTGATAAGGGTTGGAGATGAACTCTCCAGGACACCGGCCCTCCAGGACTGAGTTTGGACACCCCTGGTATAGATTAATTTAAAATGGGTTTTTTGAGTATGTTACAACACCTTTTATGGGTTGTTTTTGTTATCTGTGAAAGACTGGAGGATTAATATAAAATCTAATGTGAGTAAATATTGGTTTGGATCAATAAAATTGATACCGCTCTTGTCTTAAAGTGTCATAAGGTGCTATTAAAATGTTCCAGGTACTGTACATACCAGATTAAAAATTATATGAAAATATGTAAGGAGTTCAATTTTGCGTCTGCATTAATTCGTAGTAAATGTATGCATTTCATTTATATATATGACTTAGGCTACAATTCACACAGGCTCACCAAAATTAGGCAATAGAAGATTGGAGAAATGTTGCCTGATCTGATGAGTTTCCATTTCTGCTGCAACATTCAGGATGGTAGAGTCGGAACTTGGCATCAACAACATGAAAGCATGGATCCATCCTCCCTTGTATCAACAATTCAGGCTGCTGGTGGTGGTGTAATGGTGTGGGGGATATTTTCTTGGCACACTTTGGGCCCATTAGTACCAATTGAGCATCGTGTCAACGCCACAGCCAACCTGAGTATTGCTGCTGACCATGTCCATCCTTTTATGACCACAGTATACTCATCTTCTGATGGCTACTACCAGCGGGATAACAGACCATGTCTTAAAGCGAGAATCACCGGAATTCCACCGGGTGCTCGGGTTTCCCCCATAGTCCAAGCACATGATACAGGTGAATTGGGTAAAACTAAATTGGCCGTAGTGTATGTGTGTGAATGAGTGTATGTATGTTTCCCAGTGATGAGTTGCAGCTGGAATGGCATCCATTGTGTTGAACGTATGCTGGATAAGTTGGTGGTTCATTCCGCTGTGGAGACCCTGGATAAATAAAGACATGAATGAAGTGTAATTTAGTTTATTCTATGTTTTGTAATTTATTTTTAATACTATTTTATTTATTGATTGTCTTTATCATTTGTGCTCAGTTCTGTATATTTAGATGAAAATATTCATTTGAATTTCGCCGCATTGTATTTGTGTTTTACGTCAATAAAAAAAAGTGTAATATGTCATTGTGAAATTAGTTTTATGTAAATTGACTCTCCTGCATGTATTTTATTTGTATTAGTATCTTTTAATGCTTTATTTATATTATTATTATTATCACTTAGCGGTATGATACATGAATTTGCTCCACGCAGGTTTTGCATCTCGTTTATATACACTATGAGCAGCAGCTACGCTAATTATTCTCTATATTCTCTATACTCATCCCGAGGCCCTCAGACTATGCAGTCACTGATTCGATCCAAGACCAGCGACGAGATGATCACAAGTTTTCCATAATCCTGGACCAGGCCGTATCCTGGCTGCTGTGGTGGTCATGGAGGAGTGGAGAGCATGAGACTGGTGATTCCTGTGACGCTCCAGGGACTGACGAGTGTTCGCCGAGGTCCAGCCTCCGGCGCCTTGACTGCTGTTTGTCGTGCCCAACTGAGTCTGGTTTCTCTCAAGGTTTTTTAATTCTTCACTTTTCGCCAATTGGTGAATTTATTTCCTCGCCGCTGTGGCCACTGGCTTACATGTTTCAGAATCTGTAGAGCTGCGCATTGATGGATTTGCTCTTCAGTGTTTTGACTCTTAGTAGTGTTTATAAAACCCCACTGAACTGAGCTAAACTGAACTTAAACTCTGAAAACTGAACTGACACTATTTCAATTTACTATAATCTTCTATGTGAAGCTGCTTTGACACAATCTACATTGTAAAAGCCCTATACAAATAAAGGTGAGTTAAATTGAATTATTATTTAGTTTTTGTTAATATTATTATTATGTGCTATATTGTTAATTATGGGTAACACATTACAATAAGGTTGCATAGGTTAATGTTAGTAAATGTATTTACTAACATAATCAGTGAACAATACATTTATTACAGTGTTTATCAATGTTAGTTAACATTAGTTACTGAAAATACACTTGTTCATTGTTAGCTATATAATTAACAATATAGCACATACTAATACTAACAAAAATAAATAATAAAAACAAAGCATTACTTGATACTAATACAATTTAAAATACATGCAGGGGAGTCAATTTACGTAAAGCTAATTTCACAACGACATAATATTAAACCTTTTTTATATGTTTAACAAAAGAAGTTGAAATGACTGTTCATCATTTGAAGGTTAAGTGGAAATAATAATAAACAAATAAGTAGCTTTACGTAATTATTGTTCGTCTTCCGGTCGGCAGGTGGTGTTAACGTGTTTTTGCGCCGCTGAATCCGTCCTGGGAACCGCAGAGGAACAGCAAGGATGCAGCGCGACAAAACCGGAAGCTCTGGCGGCGGTGAAAAGTACGAATATTTTACTAATTTTATACGCTTAACGTTCATTTACACTGTTAAACCTCGCATTTTGTTACATTTTAATATATCAAGCACACATTTGTACCGCTATATCATAGCTAGTCTCCAAAGCGACGCTGTAAATGTGATGTTTGTGTGTGGGGGTCTGGATTTGTGTCTTTGTCGGGCCGAAAGAAAACGCGAAATGATCCACTCACTCAAAACAGCATCATAAATGACCAAATAATGCTTTAATACATGCTTAATTATAACAAATCAATATGTAGGGGGGTTTGTAGTTGTGCTTAGCGTGATATGTGTAGGCGGAATGAAGTAATATCGCCTGGTTGTAAAACATGAGTGTGTATTTGTGTTGTTTGTGTTCAGGCCGGACAGAGAGACCGCCATCATGTCCAAATACTACGATGGCGTCGAGTTTCCCTTCTGTGATGAATTCTCCAAATATGAGAAGCTGGCGAAGATCGGACAGGGCACCTTTGGGTGAGTATTTGATGTTTTTGTGTGTAAATATACTAAAATGTTTATCATCCAGTAATAGACCCTTTTCACATGACGTCACGCGGCGTCCGGTTTCACTCCATGCAGTGTATCTTTACTTCCGCGTACATAGAAATCCCCATATGGCCCGTTTCCACTGAGTGGTAACTTGGTACGGTACGGTTTGGTACGCTTTTATTACAAAAAGTACCGGTAGGACATATTTCATTCAAATGAAGAAACTGAACAAAACATTAATAAACCAGTAAATAATAAATGATGAAACTGGTTGCATTTATAGACATAATGAAAAGGTTGCAAACAAATGCTTTCCCTGATAAACCATTGCTTATTCATGTTCTTAACAACTTAATCATTTTCAAACTCAGAAAACAATTCCGTATTGAAAGAGACACATTTGGACACATGGCCAATACCAATAATAGTGTTAAATCAGACCCTGCAATCTTAATATTTTTATTTGTAAATTTCCCAGAGAAGTCTCCCATTCATTTAAAGGTAAACCGGAACTAAAAATACACTGCGTTGCAGAAAGGGGGAAGTGAACTGACATAATTGGGATAAGGGTCTGTTCACTGTCTGAAATGAGTGTATTGTCTGACTTTCTTATTTTGTAATGTGAGAGCATCCATTTGTAACACTTGAAGGGATACAGCTGCTTCTGGGCATGCACACAATAATATTGTGGCTTTTTTGTAGGGGTAGGTCATTCTCTTTTTGTTTTCAGCTGTACAAAACTCTCCATTATGTTGGTTAAAGTTACAAACTAGTATTTCCTATGTTCTTTTGATAAATTTATCATGAATAAAATGTTCCCAGATGAAAGTGAAACCACCAAACTGCAGTTAAAAGTCGATAATTTAAAAATGAAATGCTTGAAATGACATGAAACTTAGAAGGAAATGTATATAGCGTGGTGACACAATGATGTTACTTAATCTATGTACTATAACATGTAAAACGGGATCACGAAAGGAACATTCAAAAAGCAGCTCAATGTAAACACCTCAATCGTATTATTGTCTTACTCAGATTAAGGCAAATACTTCAATTAATCATGTCCATATAGACATGGTCAGTGAGGGGTTTAATGATTTGATTTGTTTTTTTCTCTTTATAGAGAGGTCTTCAAGGCTAAACACCGACAGACGGGGAAGAAAGTGGCCTTGAAGAAAGTTCTGATGGAGAATGAGAAAGAAGGGGTAAGAAAATGCACCTCTATAATCTATTAAGTAAGGCAAGGCAAGTTTATTTATATAGCACATTTCATACACAGTGGCAATTCAAAGTGCTTTACATAAACAAGAATAAAAGAAAAAAGTAAAATAAAAACAAATAATAAAAATGCATCAAAACAAAACATAAAAACAGGTAAAATGTGATATAAAAGAATAAAGAAGAAGAGAAAAACATGATAGTGCAATCTGTCGGACGGAGCACAGTGCTCATTCAGTAAAGGCACAGCTAAACAGATGTGTTTTCAGTCTTGATTTGAATGTGCCTAATGTTGGAGCACATCTGATCATTTCTTAGTTATATTGTTGTGTAAGGCACTGTTTGCATCTAGTAATAATCTATATTAAAGTCATTGTAATCACATATTAATGACATTTAATACGGGAAATAAAAATAATCTAAATAATTTTGAGCTTTTTTCACTTGCATCCACTTCCAGAGGCTGTTAAAAATGCAATAACATTAATAGTGTACACACTTATGTGGTCAAATGTCTTTAACTAGCCTAAAAAACCTCCATATAAAGACCTCATTTATAAAAAAAATACATGACATAGTGTTCATGCACACAAATCAGATGGGATTTAACCTCTGCCATCTGTAATTGTAGCTTTGGTTTGAATATGGAAAGATGTAAAAAATCACAAAGTTGTCTTAACAATACTGACCTCACTCCTATTTTAATAAATAAAATTGTTTTGTTTAAATGCACCAAAATACAGGCCTCCCACATTTCTTGAAAATACATGAACAATTGTAGACATTTGGATTCAAGGCCTGGAATGTACTTAAAAACAAAACCAGGTCCTTGAAAGTGCTTGAGATAAAATATAGTGGTTATTTTAACAATTGTACTGTGCTGTCGACGCCAGTGGTGTAGTGGTTAATGCGCTGACACATGCACACATGACTCACGGCAACCCAAGTTCGATTTCGCCTCGCGGTCCTTTGCTGATCCTTCCCCTCTCTGCTCGCAATGCTTTCCTGTCAATTCTCTCTACTTTCCTATTCAAATAAACGTGAAAACCCTGAAAAAAAAACTCTGCTGATGTCAAAAACTGGAAAAAAAGAGAAATCCTTAATTTAATACTTGCATTTTAATCTATAATAGAAGAATCGGACAGAAAAATGGCATTTTTATCAGTGTTTCATAAAATATATTTGGATATTAACAGTATTGAATTCAACTCATTTTATTAAAGTGTTTTAAACATGACTGTTTTAATGACACCTCAGTAACATCATCATTACTATGATATTTGAATGTAAAGTATAAGTGAAATGTTATGTACAGTAGGGGCTTTCATGGTACTACATATGTTGGTGGTGTGAATTACAATAGTGCTTGATCTGAAATTAATATTGCTTTAAAAATTCATTGAAAGTCCTTGAGAGTGCTGTTTATGAAACAGTGGAAACCCTGAAAATATATTGCCTTGCCTGTTCACTGAGAAACAGATACAAATATTTATTTTCAAGGGCATGTACTCATTTATGCTGAGCACACTGCATTATTGTAAAAAGTCTGTATTATTAAATGTTTATAAATGTGTTTACTTTTATTGTATTTTCTAAAGTTGTATTATTCTGAATAGTTTTTACCATGAGACTACCCAATGCATGTGAGATGGCAATAAATAAATATACAATATTAACCTGTAAGTGTATCTGTGCTCTTCTCTTCAGTTTCCCATCACGGCTCTGAGGGAGATCAAGATCTTGCAGCTGCTCAAACACGAGAATGTGGTCAACCTCATCGAGATCTGCAGAACAAAGGGTGAGGGTGAGGATAAAGTCCTGTTTAATACACTTTCCATTCTGTCGCTGCTCTCATTACTGCTGTATTTTACAGAAAACAGGTTGAACGTGATAGTAAGTGAAAACTGGGTTAGTCAGAGAGAGCAAAACACTATCAGGCTGCATTTACACTGAATAGTTCAAGTGACTCAATTCCATTTTTTTTTCCTCCCATGTGGCACAGATCGGATATGGCTCATGTACATGCTAGCAGTAATAAAATCACATATATTCCGATTTGCTCAAATCAGATTCAGGCCTTGTACATATTTGTACATTTATCTGATATGAATCGGATCCATGCCCTCTGCAGTTTAAGCAGGTAGATCAGATTTTCACCCTTTTAATGCAAGTCGCGCATCATTAAAAACCATAGTGAGTAGCCGCATTTCCACTATCAGGCCAGTGCGAGCCAGGGCTTATATCGGGCCAGGCCGGGCCAATCGCCCGGGAGGTTGAGCAGTGAGGCCGAAATCATGTCGCGTTTCCACTGTGGGGCTAGTAGCTCGCAGCGCGTCACGCAAACCCCGCCTCCAGAACATCCCCCGAATCGAACGTCACTCAAACCGCCCACTTCAGCGAGAATCATGCAGATAAAGCCCACCATCACATCATCACGAAACTATTAAAATTAGGACAACCAAAACAAACAAATGACACGTTACTGTACAGCAGTACAACGCATGTCTATACGCACATGCCTGTGTGTTTTCATTCATTTACTCGCCGACCGACTGGCATCGAAATCCAGTGGTCTTGCCACCAACGGAGGGACCCGGAGCGCAGGGAGCGCACACATCCATAATATAACACCACATATATAAAATTCTCAGTTAATAACTCGATATAAAATGTATTTTATAACATCTTCTAGACAGAATCTGTCCAACATTCATCCCAAATGCTCCGGAGAGAACTGAAACATGATTATTTTCCCCCTATAGGCTTTATGACACTAGGTTAGGTGATTTACCCTTTATTTAAAGATGTTGCTTATTATATCTTAAGTAAAGGAAAGTGTTCAGTGTTTCAGCACAGCACGTAATAAAATATTGCCTATATTTCGTTGCGCTCAGCAGCTATGCACTAACAAAGCTCTTTATGTATTTAAAATTCCCTTTTTTAATTTTACCACGTCATATAAAAACATACACACTTGTTTGAGGACACAGAACACATTTTGAACTTGCAGTTTTCCCCGTCAAAAAAGTGCTGCGCAACTGCAGACAGAAAAAAAGTTCGCCTATTTCTGCTTTCACTCACCCCGAAAATGCTCTGTTTGCATGATTTGATTAATTTCATCGTATCCAAATACTTTATAAATAATATTTAAAACATTTTCCGGTGTTTATTTATTTTTATTTTTTTAGAAAATATCTAAAATCTTTTTTTCAAAGAGGCTTTTGAAAAATGAAAGTTTAATATAAATTTGAAACAGTTTGATATAGTACCTAATTGTTATAGCTATAGCTTTTGTTAGTTTTATATTGGTTTATTTATTTAATGTGATTTTATTATAGGCCTATCTAATATTTGTAATTCTTTAAATTATTTCAATATAGGGCTATTTTATCTAGATATGACACTATTGTTTTGAGCCTACAAAAGTGGACATGAAATTTGTAAAGTTTAATGTCCTACTGTTCTATATATAGTGTATTATCCCCGAAATAAATTAAAACAATAAAAATAAAAGAAAAAAGCCGCTCGCGGCATCAACAGAGCTATGAATGGAGCGCTCTTTTTTTCGGTCTCACACACACACACAGGCATCTAAACGCGCAAAAACACACTTACAGTATTAAACTTGACAAAACCTCTTGAAAACCTTTACTGTCTGCTGTGTCTTTAATATGGTGTAAAGATTATTATGCGTTATTGAAACATCAAAGATGCAGCAAAGAAAAGTGACTTATTAAAACTATCATTTTATGCAACAGCCTTACATTTAAAAGAGAAATTAAGGGCGATCATATGCAAAAAAGACCCAGCCTATAATTTGTTCCAGATGTTTTCTTTCCCTTATTTATTTATTTGTTTGGCACATGTACTCGAGTGCGATCGGAAAACTGTGCCCGCCTCTCCTTTCACTCCGCCCCGAAGCCCCGGCTGGCCCTCCTTGGCCCAAGGTATTCGGCGGGCCGAAAAAGGCTGGCCGTTGGCCCCGAGAAAGCCCCGCTTTGGCCCGATTAGGCCCCGGAAGTGACAGTGGAAACGCCACTGGCCTTGGCTCGCCCTGGCTCGCTCGCTTTAGGCGCGATAGTGGAAACGCGGCTAGTGATGTCAACTCTGACGCTGTCATTTCAGAACAGACTTCAGCAGAGTTGCAAACCTTCAATCTCATACACGAGGACTAACCAAGCTTTTATATTGTCATGTAGCACTGGTATTTACGCACGTTAACAAGAGAGAGATATAAAACTGTTGAATAAATCACGCGTGGACATTACAATAAAATGCCTTCTGGTTTAAAAAGGCCTATGTAGCGTCCTTTGCAAAAGGAATGGGATGCATTAGAAAATAATAAATTACATGAAATCCAACCTGAAATCTCACAGAGAATTTGAAGACATTTTAAGAATAGATTTGATCAAGTATTTTTTAGCAGATGTCGTATTGGGCATACAAGAATAACACATGGTTTTTTGCTCCAAGGTGAAAACCCTACTCAGTGTTTGTGCTGCAAAACTCCCCTTACTATAAAACACAGTTTACTAGACTGTCCTGCTTTTAATGATTCCAGAAGACTTTTTTATGAAATAAACTTTTATAAGGACATTTTTAACAAAGTGAAACCAGAAAAGATTTAGCAATTTTTATCATGCAACACTAAAAATCTTATTTAATTTATGTATTCTTTTGTTTGTGGATTTTAAATTGTATATTTATTGTTGAAAGGTTCCTGCCATGAAAATAGCCTTGGTTGCTGACATGGCATTAAATAAAAATACATTACATGTAGCGTCCTTTCCCTATGGTCTAATCACCAATAATGCATGTTCTTCACTTAATATTTCTCCTTTGCACTAAACTCCTCTTTGAACTGCTGCATTTTCTCTTATGCATTATATTATCATTTTAGGGGTTATTTCTCAATAAAAAAGTAAAATTGAGGAAAATTTATCCCAAAAAGTAACTTATAACTAGGCCCACACGAAATCTGCGCGTGCAGAATTCCGCAGATTTCTTTTTTAGCCCATCATTAATTCTGTTTATTTACTTGAATAAATGTGTAAATCTGAATTTATTCAGTGTTTTTTTAGTAACTTATTACTTTTTATTTCATATATTACTGTTTTAGTTATGATACTCCGCTGGATACTCCCAAAATAATTCCGCAGAAATCCGCAGATTTTTACCAAAATTCTCGCAGAAATAGCAAAAAACGTCCGCAGATTCCGTCTGGCCCTGCTTACAACCTCATACCAATTAATATAAATAATAAACACAACCAATCTGGTACAAAATACTTTTCTGAATTTACTTAAATACAAATAAACAAACAAAGATATGCAAACAAAAGAAATAAAGGTTTGTTTTAAAATAAAGCTTTTCGTTCTCCTCCTTTCAAACTTAAATAAACAGCAAAATCAACAGTTCATTTAGAAAAGCCCAAAAAAATCCGTATAAAATTTATTAAAAATTAACCAAACCCTGTTGCAGGCTTATTTTGGTGCGGGTGTTCGTAGTAGCATTAAAACACAGTTGCCCCTTCGCCTGAAGGGTAAATAAATAACAGTTTACTCCTACCAGAGCCCAGGGAACACGTCAGAACCGGAACTACAGTTCAGGAGGGAATAGACGGGAGTCCGCAGTGTGACGTCGCGTCCAACACTGCCAGAAGAGCCACTGAAGTATCCATGTTTCTCAGGGCACTATCTGAAACGTCCAGGTTTTTTGATGTATAGGACAATAGTTATCTGCGGAGATCTCCGGCTTTGTGGCTAACCCTGTATTTAGTGAACACAGTGTCCCAAATGGTCAGATGATATCCAAAAGAGGAAATTGCTATCCTCACAATCATAGAAATGTAAATCTCTCTAATTTGACAATTATTGGAGCAAATTGTCTCTCTCATACCAACTTCACCCTGACATCTTCACCCAGTGCTCTTCCGCCCCCTTCATATACTTTCCGAGATGTTGATTTTCGGTCACCTTACAGCCACTTCCGTCATGACACAAAAGGTAAAACTTCTTACTTAAATATAAATTCACAATCAAAACGTCCATTATACATTAGACAACTGGGCTTCACCTAGACTGAAAGAAGATGGTCAAATGAGAACTTTTCTCTGTCATAAACTATAGTAAAACAACTGGTCAAAAAGAATTACTAAAAAAATTAAACCCTGCAAACATAAAATACAGGATTAGAGAAAATGGTGCTCTATTGTCATTAGCTGTGTAAATGCAGACAATCAGATACGAGTCACTTTTATTAGATGATATACGCTGGTCAAAAAAAATCGGATACAGTTACAAAATCAGAATTGACCTTCAAGATCTGCAGTGTAAATGCAGCCTTGTTGATTTGATGTGCAAGTCTCATTTCATAGGTTCTTTCAGAAATAATGTACAGTAGGCGGCTACTGAATGCTGAAAGTACAAAACTTTTTTATACTCATTTAGATTTAACTGTATTATGAAAATTATAACAAATTATCTATTACAATTAAATTATACTGACATTTATTTATAAACATCAAGCCTAAATTAATAATTTTAACTCCTGTGTGTTGTTCTAATTGACTACCCTTTTGTTATATTTGAGGCTGTTTTTGCCCAATTAACTTTCATTATAATGACACTTTTTAATTGTAAAGCCTTGACAGCATATAATCATGCATTCTTGATTTTTTGGTGAATTTCGCTGTAGGGAAGAAATCAAATGTGCAGTTTTTACTGTAGATCATCATTTGGCAGCATTAACCCTTTAGATAGGCCTGTGCAGAAATGTTTCCGGCTATTATAGAGTTCTGTGGAGTAAAACAGCAGATGATAGTCTGCGTGCCTAAATACATTTACTATGTTCTGAGAGCTGAGATTTAGATTTTTTTTTTTTTTTAGACATGTTAATGCAAGTATGCAAAAGTTTGTCTCAGGCACACACACTTTTCTTCATATAGAAGGAAGAAACTAAGCTTAATTTTCCCTTTAACTGATTATTAACAGTAACATTAGAAGGTTTCACCTCTTCAAAACAGGATTAAAAAGCAACAATCTAGAATTCTTTGTCGTGTCAAATTTTTCATTATAATGGAAGCCAATGGGGCAAAAACTGCCACCAACATAACGAAAGGGTAGTCAATTTGCCCAGAGTGTATTTGTTACATTTTTGCTAATTTTCAAAGCATTTTCCCAAAATATGTGTCAAAATAAGATTTGTCACCAAAAAATCATTGCAATTGCTGAAACACAGAGAAAGATGTGGCCAAATTAAGACTCAAAATCACCCCAGAGTGGATGAAAACATCCCCAACAGCACACAAGGCTTAACCAATTATGCAGTGCACAATATAAATACTTGTATTTATCTCATTGGGAACAAATCCAAATTTGTGGCACCTTTATTTATTTTCCATTTATTGTGTTATGCAAGTCAATTTAGAATGAGTCGTGGGACAACTCAGATAATTTATGTGACTTGAGTGAATTATATTTGCTCTGTGTACACTAGGGGGCACTGTAGGCTTTGTTTTAAGGAAGTGCGTTCATATTAGTTTTTTAAAGTCTTAACAGCCTATATTCCTAGAAAATACAGCATTAAAAGCAGTGATGTCATTTATACTTTAATTTATATGTTGATGTTGTGATTTAATTTTTTTTCTGCATAAATATTTCATTGACACATTAAGTAATTACAAATTAAAGACATTTATTTACTACTAATTGTATTTTGTTAAAGTTAAGCATTGCAAGTTTTTCTTTTAAATAACATTATTTAATTTAGCTCTTGTTTAGAGGATTGTAATACCAATAAAAGCGCTTTGTTTGCTGGTCTCATTTCTTTCAGCCACCCAGTTTAACCGTTATAAGGGCAGCATTTATCTGGTGTTTGACTTCTGTGAGCACGACCTCGCTGGACTGCTGAGCAACGCTAATGTTAAATTCACTCTGGCGGAGATCAAGAGGGTCATGCAGATGCTGCTCAACGGACTCTACTACATACACAGAAACAAGGTACAACAGCAGGCTTACTAGAGTGAGCTCAACTGTTTTCATTAGTTAAGAAAAATAATCACAATTGAAACCTGCTTTTACCTGCTGCCGGCCTACATCAACAAGATCACTGTAACGTATTTGCATAAACCCCATTTGCCCACAAAATAACAGCACTCTGAAAGGGCCGTTTTATTTGAGTCAGGAAAGACCCGTCAAAACAGACGTGGCCAGTGGCGCAAAAAGGGGGTATGCAGTATATGCGGCGCATATAACGATTGATGACCAACTAAACTTCTCTGACCACATTTCTAGAACTGCTCGATCGTGCAGATTCGCACTCTATAACATCAGAAAGATCCGACCCTTCTTATCTGAACATGCAGCTCAACTCCTTGTTCAAGCTCTTGTTCTCTCCAAACTGGATTACTGCAACTCTCTACTAGCGGGGCTTCCAGCTAGCTCTATCAAGCCTCTTCAACTGCTCCAGAATGCAGCAGCACGAGTGGTCTTTAATGAACCGAAACGAGCACATGTCACTCCGCTGCTAGTCTGTTTGCACTGGCTGCCAGTTGCTGCTCGCATCAAATTCAAAGCTCTGATGTTTGCCTACAAAGTGACTTCTGGCTTTGCTCCTTCTTATCTGCTCTCACTTCTGCAGATCTATGTGCCCTCCAGAAACTTGCGTTCTGTGAATGAACGTCGCCTCGTGGTTCCATCCCAAAAAGGGAAGAAATCACTTTCGCGAACGCTCACGCTCACGCTCAATCTGCCCAGATGGTGGAATGAACTCCCTAACTGCATCAGAACAGCAGAGTCACTCGCTATTTTCAAGAAACGACTAAAAACTCAACTATTTAGTCTCCACTTCACTTCCTAATCTGCAATTGCCTCTCTAAATATCACACTAACTGTCCCCAAAAAAAAAAAAAAAAAACTAATACTACTAATACTTCCCTTCTTAGACTTTACAGACCTGAAACTTGCCTATAGCACTTATTCATTGTTGCTCTTGGTTGTGTAAATTGCTTCCTTGTCCTCATTTGTAAGTCGCTTTGGATAAAAGCGTCTGCTAAATGACTAAATGTAAATGTAATAGCTGGCCTTTGCTACACACGGCTCTAATTTCACTACATTTCTCAAGTATTTGCAAGCTATATGGATTATTAGACATATTTGCACAAATAAATCCCACTGTGGTGAGTGACTATTACTGTCACAATGGTACTGAACGCTGCTTTGTTTACAATTTGTGCTCATCGTAAGTTTGGTTTCCCTTTGTGGAAGGAGAAAACAGATACTGCCCCCTGCTGGTGGGGAAAGACGTCCTTGTGCAGATGCAGAACGTAGCTTGTTTCTGTTGTCTTTTGTCAGTTTGGTCTGGTCATGCACAGCTTTTTGCGCTAGATGGGATCCAGCACGACAATAGTATGTTTTGTTGGTGCTAGTTGTTTGGTGTCAGCTTGGAGTGTCCCGGTCCTTACATGCTTTTACAAGGCACTTTTATCCAAGGTGACTTCAGTGTTTCCAGATTCAGACTAAAGTGTTATGTGTGTTTTGTTTCAGATTCTCCACAGAGACATGAAAGCAGCCAATGTCCTGATCACCAGAGATGGTGTCCTGAAGCTGGCTGATTTCGGTCTGGCCCGAGCCTTCAGTTTGGCTAAAAACAGTCAGGGGAATCGCTACACAAACCGAGTGGTCACTCTGTGGTACCGACCGCCTGAACTACTGCTGGGTGGGTGAAACCACATCAAACACTTGTTACTTCTCGTCTTTGCTTTGTGTTGATATTGTTACGACCAGCTCATTAGAGTCGCAACATGAAAGATCAAGCAACAAAATAGTGCAAATTATTTATTATAATCAAAACTAATACAAAAACAATGATATAAATAATGCAAAACAAACCCAAAATGTTAAGAGTCAACCAGATTCGACTGCTGAGTAACCACACAGTGACCTGCCCTAGCTAGCACAACAACTCTTGTACACATTAAACCAATTATAGATTAGTAATGCAGTCATCCAATCAGGATCTACTACATTGTTTAATCAGGTCTGGGGACTTGGGATCATCACAGTATGGATTTATTTATTTATTCTGTATTTTTGTAGGCGAGAGAGACTACGGGCCTCCCATAGACCTGTGGGGCGCAGGGTGCATCATGGCGGAGATGTGGACCAGAAGCCCCATCATGCAGGGCAACACAGAGCAGCACCAGCTCACACTCATCAGTCAGCTGTGCGGATCCATCACTCCTGAGGTACATGCTTTACTCCAGTAATGTTGGAGGATCAGCTCACGCAATAGCCAACCAAAAACATACATTTCAGATTTGTTGTCAGCTTTTTATTTTCAGGATTTTTGTTCATATTTCACCCAAACTCATTCATTTTCCTTTAGCTTAGTCCCTGATTTATCATGCCAACTACTCTGGCATGTGTTTAATGCAGCGAATGCCCTTCCAGCCGCAACCCAGTACTGGGAAAATTTCACCGAAAATTTCATCCCCTTCAGAATATACTGATTGTACCATTGGGTGCACATAGTCCTTCAGAATGGTTCGGTTGTCCTTGACAGTGACAGATGTGCCAGCGAGAAACACACCAATTTGTCTTCTTTTGAACTCTGTCACCCATAATGTTGTGTGCGTTGCAATATTTTTAGAAAAAAACTGCTTTTATTCTGCTAATTAAACCTTCACACTCTGCTCCTACTGGTGGAATGTGCAATCAATGAAGACTGGTCAAATTCAGACTAGAAACCTCCAACACTAAATTGACCAGCGTTTCAGTTTCATTGTCCAACGTCTGTATATTTATTATGCATATGAGATGCGCACACATACATAAAGACGATTTTTGTTACATAGATATTTTAATCTATTACGCAGTTTAATGAAGTGTATATCTAAATATAAATAAACATTTCTCTAATATATGTATGCATATTTATGTGTTTATATTTACACAAAAAATATACACAGTACAAACATGTTATCTTAAAAGTTTTTTATTTTGGATGCGATTAATCACAATTTTTGCCCAGCACTACAGGGTATCTTAAGTATAAGTCTTAAAATGTCTTAAATTTTAAAAAACAAATTTAAGCCTTAAAAAGTCCTTAATCCGCTGAAATATTGTGTTGTAGGTCTTAAATTATTTTAAACTGGTCTGAATTTTCCTCTGTCCATGTAAAGCTTTACCCAATTGGGCAAACATCCATCCATCCAAACACTAACAATATATTTTTTCAATATATTTAATAGTTTTAAGAGACGTTTATTTATTAACTCTATTTACTTATTAATGTGGTTTAATTATTTTCCTTACAATGACCTGTTTTTTATAATTTTTTTTTCAGGGTTTTCACCTTTTTAATTGATAGGACAGTAGAGAGTATAGACAGGAAAGTGTAGGGAGCAGAGAGAGGGGAAAGATCGGCATAGGACCTCAAGGCGGGAATCGAACTCGAGTTGCCTGAACACTGAGTGCCATGTGTCGATGCACTAACCACTACACTACTAGCACAGACACAATGACCTGTTTGTAATGTTAAGGGTTTTAACTTGGCTATTTGAATAATATTTAGCGTTTAGCCTTGTGTTTTCTGAAATTTCATTCATTGTGGTCTTAAAATGGTCTTAAAGTCTTAAATTTGTCTTGGTGAAACCTGTGTAAACCCAGCACTTGTGTTTATTGATTCACCTATTTAACACTTTTAAACATTCTGCACCGTCTCAGGTCTGGCCGGGTGTGGATAAGAAGTATGAACTCTACCAGAAGATGGAGCTTCCTAAAGGGCAGAAGCGTAAGGTGAAGGACCGGCTGAAGGCGTATGTGAAAGACCCATACGCTCTGGACCTCATAGACAAACTGCTGGTTCTGGATCCGGCGCAGAGAATCGACAGCGACGACGCTCTCAACCACGACTTCTTCTGGTCTGACCCCATGCCCTCTGACCTCAAAAACATGCTCTCCACACACAACACCTCCATGTTTGAGTATCTAGCCCCGCCCCGCAGGAGAGGTCACATGCCTCAGCAGCCGGCCAATCAGAACAGAAACCCAGCCACCACCAGCCAATCAGAGTTCGACAGGGTCTTCTGATTAATCTGTGATTGGTCGAGGAGAAAGAGACTTATTTAAATGACTAAATATACATTTCAGCACATCTTGGCTAGGAGATCCAGGCAGATGCATAGAAATCCTGGAGTTTACCGGCTGCACTCACTATATTGTAAATACAAAAAATACTGATTGTGGATCAGATGAGTTCTGTTGATGAAACTTTTGATGCTTTATTATGGAGCTTCAACACTCTTGAGAAATGAGTGTATTATTGTGCTGCCCCAGTGCATTGTGGGAGAGAAAAGAAGTGTACTTAGTGTTTGGATGCACAGATTGTGTCTATTATTGGATGTGAGTCTCCTGAGAAGATGATTTTGTATTGTAAAGAGCGACACGCTACTTTTGTCTAGGAGACACTTGGACATTTATTTAAACCCTTCACTTCTCTTGACAGATTTTATTGTTAATTTAGCTGCTTATTTTTAAAGATGTTTTTATTTGTAAGATCACGTGTTCAGGGTCATGGTGTTTGTTACTTGTATAAGTATAAATACACCAATAAATCCTCCACATTTCTCATCATTGTTGTTGTTCATGCTGGAATATTGAGGTTTACCATGTGGCTTTTAAAGTGAATGAATGCAAGAAGAAAGTCATATTGACATGCTATGCATCATTAAAGAATTAACCAAACATTTAATATTCACATGCAGTGCTGACGCTGACTGCTTTTCAACATTTACACAAAACCACCAAGTAACGTTTTTTTGTTGTTGTTGTTTTTTTGTTGTTTTTTTTTGTGTTCTTGCAATGAGGATCCTGCTGTCAAGCTGACAATTGCAATTCTACGGCTGTCACATTAAGCCGTATTACAATGTAAAAAAAAACTCCTGGATAAAAAATAAGACTCATCATGGCATTTAACATGTTTATTAATTTATGTTTATTGAACGTGTTATTGAAGACTGTTATGACACCTTTAACAGTCATCAACATCTTAAATCTTTTGGAAGTTTTTCATATTTTGATTTTAAAAATGTATGAACATTTATGAATGAATTATATTATATTTGCGTCAAATTGCAAACAAAAAAGGTTTTATTAAATTACTGCTTGTGTGAGGTGTTTGTAATGCAGTGTCTATGGGGGCAGGACAGTTAATTTGACGTTCATTCTTCAGTCTCACACTATTTTTTTCCTTTTTCTGAAAGTCTTGATAATACTATAGCGGAGTTTCTTTTATTATTTCAGCAAATAAGGTTGTAAAAAAATTTTTGTTGTAGTCTGCCATTCCCTGCGCTCTAAGTTTACCTAACTATGACAACTTCCTCTACTGAGAAACCCGGGAGAGGGCACAACACCGGTATCGAACACTCAAACTAATAAGTGAATATTTAATTAGATACATTTTATTTTATAAAATAAAAATGTGGTCATTTACGCTCCTGTCTGACCTTCCAATGAGATTGAGCCTGGTACAAAATGTGGCAGCGGCCGGCAACATTTTACGTGTATGTATATAATAGCTAAAGAATATATCATAGATAAAGAAATTGAGAGTGAAGAGGGCAAAATAAGATAATAACAATTAAGAGATTTAATAGATTATACATATCAGAATACACTGTAGGAGAGAACTGTAATAAAAAAAACTAAAATAATCAGTATATTTACCAAGATTCACTTATAATAATCTTGTGTGTGTACATGAGAAAGATAGGCGGAGTTTGAGCGGCTCGTTTTCCAACTCTCATAATAAAAATGGGTGGGTGTTCCTCTGTGCAGGCCAGCTGTTTGGTGATTGGCAACATGAGATAAATAGGCGGATTTTAGTGACTCGTTTTCTACCTCTCTTAAATAAAAATGGTTGGGCGTTCCCTTTGTGCAGGCCAGCTGTTTGGTGATTGGCTACATGAGAAAGATAGGTGGAGTTTAAGCGGCTCGTTGTCCAACTCTCCTAAAGTCCACAAGGCTGCTTCAGATGGTTTTGGGTTGTGCGATCGAATGAATTTGAAAATGTTCTAGTTGTACCGAGAAGATAATTCCAAATTTTACCAGTAACTTTTACTTTGATCACATTTACTCCGCTGTTTTTTGACACAGGTAAGTTACCATTTGTATAACCACGTTTTTACTACAAATAGCATGATTAATTTATGGTTAATTTAGTAAAACCAAGGCTAATTTGTGGCAACTGGGGATTAACTTAAAAAACCTTTCGGGGTGTTGTGTGTAGTGAAGCTTTTGTGAGTGATGGACTATAACATGTAGCTAAACATCATTACTGCAAAAGGAGGATCCAAACACCGTTTGCAGCCCGTCTCTCCTACTCCATAGCTCACCTAACCGGAAGTCAGCATGACAGTTTAAAATATTAAAACAATAAATTCATGCACATTGAAGCTAACTTGACTGACCTTTTATGGATATAACTAGAGTCCAGAGTGCTAAAGAAAACCCTACTCTCCTTACGTTTAGCATTTGACATTATGACAAAACTTTCTCTCACACAAACTGATTTGAAGGATGAGTGTTAACATTCATCTCTGTGCATTGCGTGAAGGCTTGTGAAGAACATTTTACTGTTTACTTTGGACGGGTGGTGGAACTGGAACTAAAACTCATCCCTGGCACCGCTGTGACAGCAGCCATTCCCACACCGTTGTGAAGAATTGCTGATTCGTCGAAAACTGTGACTAGAGGGCGCTGTAAAGTAAAAATTTCACTCAGAAACGTGCTTTGTCGCTCATTCACGCGACCGTGAACGCGCAGACACTGAAATCAAGCGAACAGCGTCGAGCGGTGCAGTAAAGGGTGTTTTAAATGCTGCGATTCAGAATACAGGTTCATGGAAGAACTTTAACGTAGTACTGATATTTTGACCATCCAAATTCTTGTAAAGAAGAAATTTAAAAAATTATTTTGTCGCTGTTGTTGTCTCCTGATAGACTCCTATTTGTAGGTTTCGTTATGATAGTTTATGCATTTCAAAGTACTGACACATGACTGTAGATCTTCACAGAATCGGAGGTAACATTCCATTTAAATATTCAACTGTATATGCCAGATTAACGTTTAATAAAGTAAGACAATATTCTTTCTATTTGTATAACATTTTGATCAGATATTAGACTAATATATATTTTATAAATTGTGTCTGGAATCTGAAATTCAGCTATTGAAATGCCATCCCTCTTTTATTTGTGTGAATATTAAAATAAATATTTTTGTGAAGGATACAAATAAAACATCTCAATAAGTTAGAATGTCATCGAAAAGTTGATTAACTTTACTATTTCATATAAATAAACACTTGAAATATATCAAGATATGTGTTATAAATCTATTTGATATACGAGTTTCACATTTTGAATTTAATTAGTAAAATGAATCAACTGACATTCTAATTTATTGACATCCACCTGTATAAAGATATCTGATCATCAATGTTTTATAAAACAGAAATAGGTCTCACACAAAATGATTTTATTATGAATTAAATAAAATTTATTAAACATTATAATTAGGTTCATACAGGGATAACACACTTCTATGGCTATGAATCTTACCTGTATCACATGTAATTTGAACACAGTAATTTGCATTTGTAATGAACAAATTAAACGATTTTTTCAACTCCATCTCATAACTACATATTTAGTTTTACCAGTCTACCAGAAGACAACAACAACAAAATATTATGACTCCATTAAAGTTTTTCCATGAACCTATTAAGAAATGAGATTTAATATTAATTAGGAAATGAAAAAATTCATACTTTAATAATGTTAATGATGACAACGATAATTTATTATTATTATTATTGAGATATTATTTTATTTTTTTGAAAAGTCTATGTGTATAGCCTGCTGTTCAATGGAAATTAAAGTCATAGCCAATGAAATATGTTAGGCTACAACAGCGACAAAATTATTTTTTAAATTTCTTCTTTACAAGAATTTGGATGGTCAAAATATCAGTACTACGTTAAAGTTCTTCCATGAACCTGTATTCTGAATCGCAGCATTTAAAGAGCCCATATTATACATGAAATAAGGTCATATCTTGGTTGTAAGGGTCTCCAACAACAGTCTAATATGCATGCAAGGTCAAAAAACACTTTCATGGTCTTATAATCTGCATTTATTTTTACCTAATTATCCCAGCGACTCCTGTATGAATCGTCCACTAGTTCATTTATTCCCAAACCCCTCCTTAGCGCGAAGCTAATCTGCGCTGATTGGACCGATGACAGTCTGTCGCGATTGGTCGACTGCCTTCAGTCAGAGAGGGAAATGGCCAATAGCTAATCAGCAATTTAAAAAGTAATCACAGTTCATACACGCTCGATAGTGTAGGCGTGGACTTTAGCTGCCACACTATGGCGAGTGGATAGTGCCACGGATAACCGAACGAAGGAGACAGTCGTGTACTCGCCATACCACACACACACAAAAACACACACACACCTCCGGATGACAACGCTCCCGCTTCAGCCCGCACCCGCCAGGTTTTAGCCTGAGAACCCGCTCCGTTTTCTGCCCGCCGCGCCCGGTCCCGCTAGAGCGGAGAACACAACCAAATATCACCCAGTATACAGTCCAGACAGCCAAGCTGTCTGTATAAAAACACACACACAGCACAAAGTACACAAAGCTCGTTCGCTCTCTCTCTCGCTCTCTCTCTCTCTCGCTCTCTCTCTCTCTCTCTCTCCCCGCGCCAGATTTCTGCGGCGCGGGAATACATTTCCGAATAAATCGCGGGAGCAGAACTCTAGCACGGAGCTCCATAAACAAACAGCACGCGTCGCGTTTTTAACGTGACTTTGCACGCGATAAGATAATATATCCAGTTAACCTGATACAGTACACGCGGTTACAAGTAACAAATCACAACTAAATACATTTGCAAGCTAGAGTCAACGAGGCAACAACTTTAACCGCACGTACTTACACTTGAGAAATGTAGGAAGAAACCCATCCTGACGTCCATCAGTTACTCTTTACTGATCCTTCCTTTAACAAACTCAGATGAAGTATTCTTTGTAGCATGTAGCTTCCAGAAGTTTCCAACTGCTTGGTTATAATGCTGAGGTTTCATCTTTGGGTAGAGACTCAATATATCCATCTGCAGTGTGACTTCAATCGACCGGCATGTTTGTGTGCGTGTGTTTGTGGGTGTGCGTGTGTTTGTGGGTGTGTGTGTGTCTGGGTTTCTGCGTCAGAGGGCGGGGCCTCAGGTTTGAAATCTCCCGGGTTTGCGCGTGCACGTGAAAAACTTTGTTTCGTTCGTACGTCATGGCGAAACACCTAATGAGTCGGTATCAAGGCGACTCGTTTGAAGCACTATGATTCGACTCTTTTATAGATGAATCAACAGTTTTAAACACTGTATTCTTACAGATTTAAGCCTTAGCTGGATACTTCACTTCACTTAGAGCTGTGTTACACACTACATGGAGGGGAATTTTCAAAAACCCATAATATGGGCTCTTTAAAACACCCTTTACAGCACCGCTCGACGCTGTTCGCTTGATTTCAGTGTCTGCGCGTTCACGGTCGCGTGCATGAGCGACAAGCACGTTCCCGTGTGAAATTTTTACTGAACAGCGCCCTCTGGTCATAGTTTTCGACGGGTCACAGATTTCCGCACAACAACGTCACAGCCCCATCCAAGGACATGCATATTCACTACTTATATTAGCGTAAAGTGGTGAAATAATTTAAGCAGTGCCATATAGGTGATATATATTTAAACATTTACTGTATGTGACTGAAACAAAAACAACCCGTTTGTAAGAAATTTATACATAGTTATTTCATTTATTCATTTTCTTTTCGGCTTAGTCCCTTTATTAATCTGGGATCGCCACAGCGGAATGAACCGCCAACTTATCCAGGATATGTTTTATGCAGCGGATGCCCTCCAAGCTGCAACCCATCACTGGGAAACCCCTATACACACACACACACACACACATTCACATACATGCACTACAGACAATTAGGCCTACCCAGTTCACCTATAGCACGTGTTTGGACTTGTGAGGGAAACCGAAGAACCCACGAGAACATGCAAACTCCACACAGAAGCACTAACTGACCCAGTCGAGGCTCGAACCATCAACCTTCTTGCTGTGAGGCGACACAGTGCTACCCACTGCGCTGCCCCCTTTCAAGACTATTTCAGTTAATTTATGCATTTGTCAGCGTCTGATTTTAGAGACTTTTTTGCTTTCTCTGAGCTCTTCGGCGCCGCCTTTCCTTTATACGGTCCATCTCTGACAATTAGCTTGTGTTGCACTTACTGTTTGTTTGACATTCTTGCCCGATTTTGATTACGTCCGCATAACCTCTGATTGGGTTGGCCCCTCTGGATGCCATGCTTAACATTTATTATTATTATTACTTTCATCATCATCATCATCATCATCATCATCATAATATTTACATCTTGCAAGAGATAAAAGCTGCCTGCATGTAAAAATAATACATATAAAAAAATAGCATACCACCCTAAAACATAAGCATTTGGCAGAATTGCCAGATGGCCAGTCCGCCCCTGACTTTGGAGAATTACTGGCTTTAAAAGAGGAATGGACGCGCGATGGAAGAAGGCGAAAAACCTGCTTTATAACTAGTGACCTACACTACAGTCCCACAAAATAGATGTGGCAGAATGGAGACATCACATTTGATAAACTTGAATCTATTTATATTTAATATCTTTAACATATTTTTTGAAAGTTGTGATGACTACAGCTAATGATGTGGGAGCTTAATCAGAGTGCTTGATATTTCAATGTAATTTTATTATAATTTCTTAGTATAAGACATTAAAGATGCATAGCCAACTAAACACTTCGAGTACTACGCAAGATGGAATATTTGTAAATATGTTACAGTGTACTAATGTGATGGCATTAATCATTTGCACAGCAAACACTGGTTCTGAGCAGTTTGACTTTAAGAGTTTGTTTATTTAG